>NC_090648.1:483640569-483940569 GCF_040937935.1 Hyperolius riggenbachi | reverse complement strand
CCTCCAAAAGGGGGACAGTTAGTAGCTATGCTTTCTATGTCCGCTTTATGGTACTGGATTAGGTCTGGTTGGTTCAGAATTTCTCTTACTTTTTCCTTTTTGCAATTTAAGCCTTCGTTGGATGATATTTTTTGGTCTATGGCCTGAGGAGAGATTATATCTTTTTGATACTAAGGCCTTATGAAGGGCTTTCTCCCAAAACGAACTAGTGTCATTGCCTAGAAAAGTATTGTTTCATCAACTCCAAGCTAAAATGGATATCTGTCTAACTTATGAAATCTTGCAGATATCAATGCAACATGGTCACCCAGTCTGATTTCTGGCCATAATCGGTCAAAAGGACGGATCAGCCTTACTGGAAAATCTTGGTTGCTAAGGCTTGAGTGCGCTGCAGGTAACAGCGTTCGATTTCTGATGGACCCCCGGCCCATCTCCCCAAAAGTATATGTCGTCTTAGGCTCCTGGTGAGTGTCACCTGTCTGGTAGGAATCCTCCCCTCCCTGGTGTCACATGGTATAGGTAATCTTGGTGACAATTCAAAAAGATTCCAGACACAAGTTGAGGTGAGAAGGCGTGACAGGTGTGCCTGAAACATACAGTACACCACGGGCCTGGGGGGAGGGGACACATTACATGGGAGGGGGTGGCCCAGCAAGTGGTGGCGATAGGATGATTTCCAAATAGACTTCATGCTGAAATCTACAGGAAATATGTCTGCAGTGTGTGGGCAGGCAATAGATCCCTCTCTGATCAGATATGATTAGGGTGAGTTCTATCTGATAGTTGATCTAGAAGCAGATCGGCAGGTGTATGGCCACCTTAACACTTTTATGTGCTGGAATTTGATTGGCTAAGCTCTTGTTACAGGAAGTAATCATCTTATTTATTGTCCAGCGCTGCTTAATATGTTGGCGCTTTATAAATACTATAAATAAATAAATAAATAATCTTACCTGCACGGTCTCCATGCCGACGGAGAAGGTGTTGTCCATGTTGTCTTTGGCGAGCAGGTAATGGCAGACCCCACTGAAGGTGAAATGTTTGTTGTCAAAGCTTTTGTAGTGAGATTGTCCGGAGATAACGCATTCCCCTGAACAGAAAGAGATAATCAAGAATGGCGTGAGTGGGCGGGCAAATTAATTTAAATAATATAAAGGAACTAAGACCAAAAAAAAACCAGAATATCTAATACACACTAAAGTATTCTAGGAAATGAGTCAGTAACTTTAAATAAGTCCATTGTTCAATACAGTAAACACCCCCCCTCCTCCCCCTCCAACCCCCACCCCCCGTTATCTGGAACTTAGGCACCCAAAAGTCTCAACTAACCAGCATGCTTGAGGGGGAGGGCAAGGGCGGAGCTTTTGTCATGTGCAGAGATTTGCACAGCAGAAGCGACTCACCTAACCTGTGGGTGTCGTCTTCTGCACTTCCTGCAGCTCCCAGTCGATTTCCTGTGTGCACACAAGGCACCCTGCATGTCACATGACCAGGTCACATGCAGCAGCCATACACAGAGGACGCAGGGAAGCCGCTGGGAGCTGCAGGAAGTTGCTTTTGCTGTGTGCCATTCTGCACATGAAGGGGGAGGGGGGGTTAGTAGTATTCTAGCATCGGTTTCTTGACTTCACAAGCAACCTGCAAGCATATCCAGCATCTGGTAATGTCCACCTGTAAATATCAGGGGTTTTACTGTATTCATAGCTCCCAACTGTCCCTCTTTTGGAGGCACAGTCCCTCTTTGGGAGCCCTGTCCCTCTTTCCTCCTCATTTTGTCCCTCTTTCGGGACTTTGTCCCCCTTCTATGTAAATATATATATTTCTCTACTAAAAAATGTGTTTGACTCTAAACTTTGTTCCCATCCTTTAAATTGATATATTACTAATTTTAAAATGTTAATATGAAGGAAAATGAACCAGGATAGAGAGGACCAGCGTGGTTTGAATTATAAAACAACATATTTTTCTTATGAAATCTTTATGGTATGCATGACTAAGAGTGTGACAGGGGTGTGAAGATCAGGGGTGTGGCAGGGGCGTGGCTTAAGTGTCCCTTTTTCTTATCTCAAAAAGTGTGGAGGTATATTTATTGACTAGAACTGCGTTCATCTCTAAGGCCTGGAACCCACTGAAATCCGCAAACGCAAAACGCAACCGCTAGCGTTTTGTCTGAGCGGTTTGCAAGCGGATTCATGCGCGTTTTTGTTCGCGTTTTGCAACAGTGTATTTTTTTGCTCAGCGGTTGTGTAGCGTTTTGCGTTTCGTGGTTTTTTTCCTGATTGGTCCTGTGAATTATTTTTAATTTTGTTACAGTGTGCTGAACCGCAAAACGCTAGCAAAACCGCTCAGTTTAGGTTTTGCTGAGCGTTTCTGCTAGCGTTTCAATACTTTACATTGAAGCGCTAACGCTCCCAAAATGCTGCATGTCCTGCGTTTGCGTTTCTGGGAAACGCAAACGCTCCTGTGGAAGTTGCCCCATCCATTAACATCAGCTGAGCGTTTTGGCAAAACGCTAGCGTATCGCAGCGCTGCCAAAATGCTCAAAAAAACGCTCTTGTGGGTTCCAGCCCTAAAGGTGAACATAGTTACACACATTACAATTTTCTCAAAAAACAAAACAAAACCTTTCATTTAACAAAACCAGTGTGAGGTACCACACATGGGTGTTTGAGATTGCAGCAAAAATTGTATATGGTGAAAAAAATAGTTGGCCTGAAAAACATTTCACTTAATAATCAACTATAAAACGATCTTTTTGATTTTGAATATGCCTTTTTTAATATGGATTGTTCAGACAGGTAGTGCTTGTAACAAGAACATGAGGAAATAATCATGTGTTTTGGTTATAAACACACCTTCGTAATGGTCTTTTTTTTTCGTTGTTTAATTTTGCTGTTTTAAGAAAAAAATATATCAAGGAAAAAAAAACCTGAGCTTATAAAATCGCACTACAGTCATGAATGGATCAATAAGCCTTCCCATCTTTTGTACTCACTGTGTGTATGTGAACAATAAATTAGGTAACGTACAAAAGTAAGTGTAATCTAAGTAGTGTAATTTTCAACAATACAACAAAGCTACAAATAGCCTCAGGAAGGGGGGGGGGGGGAGGCGTAGTCAATTCACTTGAAAACCAGATCAGTGAATAATGGCGCACAGCGCCTATGCATAAAAATGGTGCCGCATTAAAAAGATACGCTTATCGCTATTTATCGTTAGTACTGCATAATAATGGCGCACAGGGAAAAAAGAAAAAAAACGGCACACACTAACGTTATTTATCAATAGCGCCATTCATATGCCAAACTGCAGACGTTATTTAACTGCAAACTGGTGAATGGATTTAATGTAACACTGTCAAGGTTAGGGTTAGGCACCACCAGGAAAAATGTAGGGTTAGGCACCACCAGGGAGGTCTTAGGGTTAGGCACCACCTGGGGGGGTGTTAGGGTTAGGCACCACCTGGGGGGGTGTTAGGGTTAGGCACCACCAGGGAAGGGGTTAGGGTTAGGCACCACCAGGGGGGTGGTTATGGTTAGGCACCACCAGGGGGGGGTTAGGGTTAGGCACCACCAGGGTGGTCTTAGGGTTAGGCACCACCAGGGATGTGGTTCGGGTTAGGCACCACCAGGGGGGTGGGTAGGGTTAGGCACCACCAGGGGGGTGGTTAGGGTTAGGCACCACCAGGGAAGTGGTTAGGGTTAGGCACCACCAGAGATGTGGTTCGGGTTAGGCACCACCAGGGGGGGGGGTTAGGGGTTAGGGATAGGTACAGATAGGGTTCTGTGTGTTAACGCTAAATAATGACAAAGCTTTAACGTTAAATAGCGATAAGCGACAAATGTATTAGCGGCAACACCATTATTCGCAGGCGCCATTTTCAAATGGATTCCTTGAAAACTGTAGCTGAGCAGCGTTGAAAGATTTTGCGCATGAACAACTTTACGGCCATCAAATTGTGGATTATTAAGTTACACTGAAAGAGAAAGTTGTTTTGCAAACAATATAGTAAGGCAGGCAGGGGAGAATGCTACTTAGAAAAATAGCCCCTATTATTTAGAAGAAATGCAATAGTGTTGCAGAGGTGGCACACCATACCCAAGATGTGGGTGCTGTAACCTGTGGGTGCTGAGCCCAAGCATCCAGGAATTCAAGGATCAAGCAAAGAGTCCAGGTTAGCACACCATTTCAAGATGCAATATGCTTCAATGTATTGCTTCATAAGCACATGAATATGACAATTGTTTCAGGACCACAGCGGGTCCCCTTCTTCAGAAAAACAAAGCAAACAAACAAAGCTTCCTTTAAGAGTATTATTAGTATTTAGTACTTATATAGCGCCAACATCTTCCGCAGAGCTGTACAGAATATATTGTCTTGTCACTAACTGTCCCTCAGAGAGGCTCACAATCTAATCCCTACCATAGTCATATGTCTATGTATGTATCCTGTAGTGTATGTATCGTGGTCTAGGGCCAATTTTAAGGGGAAGCCAATTAACTTATCTGTATGTTTTTGGGATGTGGGAGGAAACCGGAGTTTCCGGAGGAAACCCACACAGACACGGGGAGAACATACAAACTCCTTGCAGATATTGACCTGGCTGGGATTCAAACCGGGAACCCAGCGCTGCAAGACGAAGACGCTAACCACTACAGAATATATCTGGAAATTTACCAATGTTCTACCACCCGATATTTTTGGTGCCGGCTATAATCGCACCCAGCTATTTTATCTGTAAAAAAATGTAAGGGGTGGTTAAAAACGATACTGGGATTTGGCTGTGAGTTACATACATTAACCTGTGTAAGAAAGCAATACTCTAGCACAGGCGTATCACACTCAATCTCATGAAGGGCCAAAATCTAAAAGTAGTCTAAGTCATTTGCCAAATTGTTTATTGAGATTTATATTCACTTTGGCCTATTGCACACCAGAGCGGTTCGGTTGCGTTTTTAGAAACGCTTGCGGCTGAGGTAACGCTTGGGTAATGTATTTTAATGGGCTGGTGCACACCAGAGCGGGTCGGTTTGAGCTGAAACGCATACTCGCGGGCTGCAGCATTTTTTGGATTTTAGAGGCGTTTCTGCCTCCAATGTTAAGTATAGGAAAAACGCGAAACGCTTGATAAAATTCCAGATCAGAGCGGTTTTCCAGGCGTTTTTGTTACAGTAGCTGTTCAGTAACAGCTTTACTGTAACAATATCTGTAATCTGCTACACAAAAACGCTACCAAAAACGCTTCACTTTAAGTAAAAAACGCTACACAAAACCGCGAAACGCTAGCAAAACGCTTCCTGATAATAAGAAAATCTTATGCGGATCTGCTAGTGGTTTTTGGTGTGCACTAGGCCTTTCCTAAGTTTACCATAACTAAATGGTCATCCTTCAGCATCAACTTTTCTCTTCTTGGACAGTTTGGGGTTTATTGACAATATTTATGTAGGTAGAAAAAAACAAAGTTTTGTAAAAGTAATACCTTTTAATGGCTAACTGATAAAGTTAAATGATGAAAGCTTTCTGGGATCTAGTCTCCTTCTTCAGGCATATTTCCAGATGTTAGCTGAAGTGAACCACTGATGCAGGTAAATAACACTCATCAGTGTTTTACTTCAGCTTACATCTGGAAATATGCCTGAAGAAGGGGACTAGATCCCAGAAAGCTTTCATCATTTAACTTTATCAGTTAGCCATTAAAAGGTATTACTTTTACAAGACTTTGTTTTTTTCTACCTACATAATTTGTTTGGCTAACACGGTACAGAAACATTTTTACTACTATTGCCGATATTTGTAATTTTTGCTCCTAGAAAAAACAGCTGTGAGACACTCAAGTAGAAGCACTGCACTCTAGTGGTGAGATGGCGTTTCGCAGGTCTCTGAATCCAAGTGCATTGTGGGATATGTAGTTGATGGGTTATGTGCGCTTTACATTAGCATAGACCTTATTTGAGTGCAATCATGCGTATTTCAAGCTTTCGCAGGCCACATGAAATGGTGAAATTGGCCAACAGGACTTGGGTTGTGTTTTATATAACTATGGTATGTAGCTCTGTTTAAACTGAGCACCCCCCAGAAGACATGCATCACAAAGGATGTATGTGTAGCAGTGATGAAAAATTAGATGAGATAATTCAAGAGGAAAGCTTTGTGAATCAACCCTAAAGTCTGGAGATCAGCTTCTGTGTTTCAGTTTTTTTTTTTGTCTTCTTAGATATCGACTTACCGGGACAGTCTTCATTGCTGCACTCCCAGAGCCCTCGGCTGCAGGTACTACATGAAAACAAAGATAGAGGGAATGCTTAGACGTTGTCATTGTAACACAGTACATCTTATTGTCACAGTGGCCCTAATTCAGTTCACTTTTTCTCCTACGTTTTCTCCTAGGAGATCATTTTTCATCTTTTGTTTTGAAGAGACCCTGAACAGAGCTCAAAAATGGTTTACTGAACCTACCTGGGGCTTCCTCCAGCACCCTGTAGCCCTTGAGGTCCCCCGGCGTCCTCTGGGCTCCCTCCATTCTCCCGCTGGTGGTTCCGTTAGATGCCGGGAGACGTGCGTAACTGCACAACCGCGCGGCCCCGTCCGTCACCGTGAGCATCTGTGTGTGAGCGGTTCATTCTTTCAAGAACCCTGCATGCACAAGACACTCACTCACGGCGCAGGATGCGTGATCGCGACAGGCATGCGGACGGGTCACGTAGTTGTGCTGTTGCACACGACTCACAGCCGGGTCGTACAGCTTATGGAGCCGTCAGCGGGAGTACGGAGGGGACCCAGAAAACAGGTAAGTTTAGTATTCCTTTTTTGAGCTCTGTTCAGGTTCCCTTTAAAATGTTCAGCACTCTGCAACTGAAAAAGTAACAAAATGTACTGTCACAATTATTCTGAGTATTTTGGATGCATTTTATTCGTAAGAGGTGAAAATATTACCCAGGAGAAAACTTAGAGAAAAAGTTAAGTAAATAAGGGCCAAAATGGCAAGTATTCAAAAACGCAACATCTTCCGAAATATTCCCAGGCGGGGAGAATTCGGAGGAGAACAATATAAATGTTGTTGTTGTTTTTTTCCCATTACACTATCACAATGGTAGGATTAGAGTGTGAGCTCCTCTGAGGACAGTCAGTGACATGACTATGTACTCTGTACAGTGCTGCAGAAGATGTCAGTGCTATATAAATACATAATAATAATAATATGGTAGGTACATTAGACTATGACTATGGAAGGATTAGATTGTGAGCTCCTCTGAGGACAGTCAGTGACATGACTATGTACTCTGTAATGTCCTTCAGAAGATGTCAGTGCTATATAAATACATAATAATAATATGGTAGGACATTAGACTATGACTATGGTAGGGTTTAGATTGTGAGCTCCTTTGAGGACAGTCAGTGACATGACTATGTACTCTGTAAAGTGTTGCAGAAGATGTCAGCGCTATATAAATTTATTTAAGTATTTATATAGCGCCAACATATTACGCAGCGCTGTACAGAGTATATTGTCTTATCAATAACTGTCCCTCAGAGGGGCTCACAATCAAGTCCCTACCATAGTCATATGTCTATGTATGTATCGTGTCGTGTATATATCATAGACTAGAGTCAATTTTAGGGAGAAGCAAATTAACTTATCTGTATGTTTTTGGGAAATGGGAGGACACCGGAGTGCCTGGAGGAAACCCAAACAGAGACGAGAGAACATACAAACTCCTTGCAGATGTGGACCTGGCTGGGATTCAAACCGGGGACCCAGCGCTGCAAGGCAGGAGCGCTAACCACTACGCCACCATGCTGCCTGGTGTAATAATAATATGGCAGGACATTAGACTATGACTATGGTAGGGATAAGATTGTGAGCTCCTCTGAGGATAGTCAGTGACATGACTATGTGCTCTGTAAAGTGCTGCTGAAGATGTCACTGTTATATAAATACATAATAATAATAATATGGTAGGACATTAGGCTATAGTAGGGTTTAGGTTGTTGTTTCCGGTATCTGAGGACTGAGATTGGGAAATCCTCCGCTTACCACGTGTTACAGTCCTGGGTGACGGTGGCCCCTGTAGGATATTGCTTGCCGGCATGCGTGCAGGAACACTCAAAGTCATCAATACACCGATCGCCATCCAAGATTTTCCCCTCTGTGAGAATGAGAATTAGGAGAGATTAGATTACTCACACTCATACATATGCACAGTTATGCTGGATACACACGGTGCGTTCCCGCACTTGATGCCCCGCTTGATTCCCGGCCATTCGATTATTTCCGAGCACTTCCGATCGCGTTTCGATGATTGTTAGGTCGATTCTCATGTAAAGTATGCCAAATCGACCTAACGATCCATCGCAACGCGAATCGGACATGTCGGAAATAATCGAGCGGCCGGGAATCGAGCGGGGAATCGAGTGCGGGAACTCACCGTGTTTATCCAGCATAAGGACTTGTTTCACTAAGGGCTGGTTCAGATGGACGTTTGGAGGCGTTGCGTTCGTTGGCGTCGCGTTTAGCAGCGTTCGTGTGCGTTTGGATGCGGTCGCGTTTTTTCTTCCCCTAGGGGGACATTAGCCGTCGCGGTTAACCTCCCCTGAAAGCTACATGTAGCTTCCAGGGGCTCCTTGAACGCCAGGGAAAATCGGGATCCAAACGCCGCGTTTGTGTAAACGCGCTTGAAAGCTTGGTACAAACGCTCCCATTCACTTGAATGGGAGCGTTTAACACCAAGCCCTGAACGCTGGCTGTAAACGCTCTGCAAACGTCCGTCTGAACCAGCCCTTAACCGTGATAACTCAAATATCACACCTTATCAAACACATCACACCTTATCAGACATATCACACCTTATCAAACATATCACACCTTATCAAAGATATCACACCTTATCAAAGATATCACAATCACACCTTATCAAAGATATCACACCTTATCAGACATCTCACACCTTATCAAACATATCACACCTTATCAGACATATCACACCTTATCAGACATATCACACCTTATCAAAGATATCACACCTTTTCAAAGATATCACACTTTATCAAACATATCACACCTTATCAAACATATCACACCTTATCAGACATATCACACCTTATCAGACATATCACACCTTATCAAACGTATCACGCCTTATCAAAGATATCACACCTTATCAAAGATATCACACCTTATCAAAGATATCACACCTTATCAGACATATCACACCTTATCAGACATATCACACTTTATCAAACATATCACACGTTATCAAACATATCACACCTTATAAACATATCACACCTTATCAAACATATCACACCTTATCAAACATATCACACCTTATCAGACATATCACACCTTATCAAACATATCACACCTTATCAAAGATATCACACCTTATCAAACATATCACACCTTATCAAACATATCACACCTTATCAAACATATCACACCTTCTCAGACATATCACACCTTATCAAAGATATCACACCTTATCAAACATATCACACCTTATCAGACATGTCACACCTTATCAGACATATCACACCTTATCAGACATATCACACCTTATCAAAGATATCACACCTTGGGCTTGATTCACAAATGCGTGATAACTGCTATCATGGGAGTTATCACGCGACCTTAATCCTTTACGCGTGCAAACCTTTGTGCGCAACAGATCGCGTGATAACTGCAGTGATAGCAGTTATTGGGCTTGATTCACAAAGCGGTGCAAACTGTTTAGCACGGGTGTGCTAATCAGTTAGCACGTGAAGTGCCGTTCACGGACTTTTGCGCGCGCAAAGTGGCGCGATTCGTGCAATCGCGGACTTTTGCTTGCACTATTTGTGGCAAATTGCGCACGCAAAAGTCAGCGATCTCGCGAATTGCGGCACTTTGCGCGCGCAAAAGTCCGCGAACGGCACTTCACATGGTAACTGTTTAGCACACCCGTGCTAAACAGTTTGCACCGCTTTGTGAATCAAGCCCATCATGCTTTTGTGAAACAAGCCCCTTATTAGAGTAGCATAGCGAGCGCTACGAACTTATGCCCCTGAATTGGCAAAGGCACTCGTCCTGCCCTGAGCCCCTGCGGGTTCGTAGCTCTCGCTATGCTACTCTGATAAGGCATGTTACCTTTAATAAGGTGTGCTATCTTTGATAAGGTGGGATATTTGAGTTATCTTGGTTTAGTGAATCAAGCTCTTAGTGTATGAGTTACCTGTAAACTAGCCTGTAGGCTAGCGACACCGACTTGCTACCAAATCAAACAATATATGGGCACCTTTATTCCTTATGGGCACTCCACAGACCAGCAGAATACGCCACCAATGGGATCAGGGCTGGAATGCGTAGTGGCAATGTGAAGGTGCAGACACATTATTATTTTTATTATCCTGTATTAGTAAACCTCTAACCTGTTAGCCGGCACTGTGCAATATACTAGTAAGTGGTTCGGATACTACCGAGAGAGTTAGCAATGCGTAAATCATGGGAGACCGGCTGACCAATCACTCTCACGGTCTCTAGATTTCTGATCCACGGCGTCACACCTGCCTTTGACAACATCCTGTTTCTGTTGCATCTGAGCCTTTACACACAATGAAATGTCACCATCGCTTCCCCATATTGTTTGCTTAGCTTGTAAAATGTAATGATCAGTGATGCAGCGGTATAGCATAGTTACTATAATATTTAACACAGGAAATACGTGCGATCACACGCACCAGGCGCTCGCTGCGGCTACCACAGGAAGTTATGGTGATTTCCTTAAAGGACCTCTGTCGCGATAATCGTAAAAGTTAAAATACATGTTAACATATACAAATAAGAAGTATGTTTCTTCCGGAGTTAAATGTGCCCTAAATTACTTTTCTCCTTGGTTGCTGTCACTTACAGTAGGTAGTAGTAGAAATCTGACATTAACGACAGATTTTGGACTAGCCCATCTTCTCATAGTGGGTTCATAGGGTTTTTAAAAGCACTTATTAAATGGCAGTTGCTCCATCTAACTGCCAAAAGAGTGTACGGTGAGCAGGGAGGCTGTCCAACATCATCGTATAAATCTTTTTCAGGGAATGTCTTTATCCTACTAATATAATAAATGGGTAAGTTCGGATGTTTGGATGTTTGTTACTCGATCACGCAAAAACGGCTGAAGTGGATTTGAATGAAATTTGGCACACACATAGTACATTACCTGGAATAAAGTATAGGATACTTTTTATTCCCATAACTAAAAAGAGACAAATACAAATTTCACTGGAAAATGTAAACTGCAGCCATTCTTACATTGTTACACTGGAGGTGTGTTTAGCTTCTAAGGGTACAATGGTTAATTTGCATATATTCAGCAGTGATGCACTGGGAGACATCTCAAGCTCACTCCAACCTGAATTATCGCAAATTCTTTCTGTTTTAGGAAAGCAAACTTTTGTTTTTCTTAACATCTTAGTAAGGGGGCTTTTAGGACCATTGTAGTCCCTTACACACTCCAATGAGTTCTGGGTCACCATGAGCTTGCTGGTTAGTCTGTACCAAAACAGTCTGTATGCATGTTGGATCATTATGGTCTATACAAATTAACAAGCTGACACATCACATCATCTAGCGGTTCTGGAGGTGTGTTTAGCTTCTAAGGGTACAATGGTTAATTTGCATATATTCAGCAGTGATGCACTGGGAGACATCTCAAGCTCACTCCAACCTGAATTATCGCAAATTCTTTCTGGTTTAAGAAAGCAAACTTTTGTTTTTCTTACACTGTTAATGGCAGGGTTCTCAAACTTTGCACAGTTGGTTACTGGGTGACTGGGATTAATATTCAGAAAAGTGGGTGGGGCCTACAAAAAACAATCAAAAATTACCTATTGATTTTTCAGGGGAATATTTAATTGCTGCCATTCTTGCACTGTTAATGGCACAAGCCTCAAACCTGGTACAGTTGATCATTGCGTGACTGAGTTTGAATTTATACAAGGGGGTGGAGCCCCAAACAGCCAATCAGATTAGTTTCATTTTAATGCAGGTTATTGATGCCAAAGACCGCAAAGCTCACAAACTTGGTCATTGAGTAATTGTGTGTTAGGGTTAGGAAAAGTGGGCGCAGCCAACACCAGCCAAATACATAATCAGGCAATGCTGGGTCATCAGTAGGCGGAGACAAATACAAATTTCACTGAGAAAATGTAAACTGCAGCAATTCTTACACTATTAATGGTAGGGTTCTCAAACTTTGCACAGTTGGTCACTGGGTGACTGAAATTAATATTCAGAAAAGTGGGTGGAGCCTACAAAAGCCAATCAAAATCCACCTATTAATCTTTAAGGGGAATATTTAATTGATGCCATTCTTGCACTGTTAATGGCACAAGCTTCTTGCACTGTTAATCACCTGTACCTGGTACAGGTGGCCATTGGGTGATTATGGTTCACATTCAGAAAAGGGGTGGAGCCACAGCCAATCAGATTTATTTTATTTCAATGCAAATTATTGATGCCAAAGACCGCAAAGCTCACAAACTTGGTCATTAAGTAATTTTGTGTTAGGGTTAGGAAAAGTGGGCGGAGCCAACACCAGCCAAATACATACCTGGGTAATGCCGAGTCATCAGTGGGCGGAGACAAACTCAAATTTCACTGGAAAAATGTAAACTGCAGCCATTTTTACACTATTAATTGTAGGATTCTAAAACTTTGCACAGTTGGTCACTGGGTGACTGGGATTAATATTCAGAAAAGTGGGTGGAGCCTACAAAAACCAATCACAATTCACCTATTGATTTTCAAGGCAAATATTTAATTGCTGCCATTTTTGCACTGTTAATGGCACAAGCCTCAAACCTGGTACAGTTGATCATCGGGTGACTGGGGTTAAATATTTAGAAAAGGGGTGGGGCCACAAACAGCGAATCAGATGTGTTTCATTTCAATGAAAATTATTCATGCCAAAGACCACAAATCTCACAAACTTGGTCATTGACTATTGACAATTGTGTGTTAGGGTTAGAAAAAGTGGCCACAGCCAACAGCAGCCAAGTACATACCCGGGAAACATTAGGAAATCAGTGGGTGGAGAAAAATACAAATTTCACTGCCAGAACGTAAACTGCAGCCATTCTTACACTGTCTGTCAATGGCAGGGTTCTTAAACTTTGCACAGTTGGTCACTGGGTGACTGGGATTAATATTTAGAAAAGTGGGTGGAGCCTACAAAAGCCAATCAAAATTCACCTATTGATTTTCAAAGGAGTGGAGCCACAGCCAATTAGATTTATATCATGTAAATGCCAATTATTGATGCCAAAGACCGCAAAGCTCACAAACTAGGTCATCATTGAGTAATTGTGTGTTAGGATTAGAAAAAGTGGACAGAGCTAACACTAGCCAATTACATACCCGGGCAACGCCGGGCGACCAGCTAGTAAAGAATAAAGACCATGCTGAGAATCCCGTATGGAGAGATGGACTAACCCAAAACCTGTCGGTAATGTCAGATTTCTACTACCTACTGTGACAGCAACATACGAAAGTAATTTATGGCTCATTTCACTCTGGAAGAAATTGACTTCTTATTTGTATGTGTTTTAAATTTTAAGATTTCCGCGGCAGTTCCTCTTTAAAGTAGGCTAAAGCTCAATATTAAATATTTGCTCTGATACGTTAAATGCAATGAATGTGAAAAGACCAGTGGCGGCTCCAGGATTTTTTTTGGGGGAGGGTGCTATGCAGGTGCTGGATAATTTTGAGGGGGAGCTAGGTTTTGCGCTCCGTCGAAAAATTTTAGGGGTCGTAGCCAAAACGAGGGGCATGGCCAAAAGCGGGTGTGTGGTAAAGTGCTGGAGTACATTCCAGTGCTATATAAATACATAAATGCATAATTATATGGTAGGACATAAGAGTATGGTCAGATTAGATTGTGAGCTCTTCCAAGAACCTGACTATGTACTCTGTAAAGTGCTTGATATGATGTTACTGCTTTATAAATATAGTATGGACATTAGACTGACAGGATTAGAGTGTGAGCTCCTCTGAGGACATAGTGACATGATTATGTACTCTGTAAAATGCTGCAGAAGATGCCAGTTCCATTTATATATATATACATAATATGGCTGGGGGACTCTCCAGTCCTCCTCTCTCTCTCCTCCAGGCTCGCCTCTCTCCAGTCCACTCACTGAGTCTGACGCGCTCTCTAGTCTCACTCGTCTTTACGCTGGCTCCCTCTCTCCTCACGGCTCCGCCCTCACCACGCCAACACCACGCGGCGTGCACAGTTTATGCTGCCTGGTCGAGTGACGTCACGTCAGTGTGCGCTGCGCACGGAACATCTGATGTCAGTCGGTCTGTGACGCCGCGACCACACACAGCAAGGGACCCTGAGCACAACGTGAGTGCCAGACGGGACTGGGCTAGTGGGCTGCAGGGGCTGGGCAAAAAATATAGGCGGCAACACCATATTGCTGCTGCGAATTTTTTTTTTTTTAAATCAGCACCTGTTTTTTAGGGGGTGCTAATCGGGTGCTTGGACAAATTTAGGGGGTGCTTCAGCACCCCAAAGCACCCCCCTGGCGCCGCCCCTGGAAAAGACTGATATTACCATATGTCACGTGTGTACATCTCACTAAAGATAATTCATAGCAATGCCATTTGCAGGACAGATGATCAGATTGACTTGTAGTTAAGTAACAAATGAGCAAAAAAAAAAGAAAGAAAGAGTGAAAGTCCTCTGCTGCCCCCGGATACAGCAGAATATGCTAATAATGCTAATAGACACAATGCAATTTTCTGACGGATTTACTGTCAGATCGATTATTTCCAGTATGTCCGATCTGATTTCCGATCAATTTTCCATTCACGTCTATGAAAAATCGATCAGAAATCAGATCGGACATGTTAGAAATAGTCGATCTGACAGTAAGGCTAGTTTCACACCAGGACGTTGCGTTTTAGGGGACGTTATGGTCGCATAACGTGCCCCTAACGCAACGCCTGGTGCTCTCTAAGGTGGACGTCAGAGAGAGCCGCGTTGTGCAGCTCACTCTGGCGTCCGTGATGCCGTGATGCGTACTCTTGTGCGCATGCGGCATCACGTGGTCCCGCCCAGCCAATCGCTGCACAGAGCGGCCGCTCCAGGAAGTAAACACTGCATGTCACTGAGTGCAGTGAATATTAATTAGCCATGTGCCTGGCCGCTCTCCGCTCCTCCCCAACGTTACTGAGCATGTGCAAGCAGTCTAACGCGGCTCTGCCGCTTAGAAAGTACTGCATGCAGTACGTTGTCTGGTGGCGCAGCGTTACTAAGTAACGCAACGTAGGCACTGTGAACAGCCCATTGATTTGTCATTGCTGTGCGGTGGGGTGCGTTACAGGCTGCTCTAACGTGCGCCTGTAACGTCCCACTGTGAAACCAGCCTAAATCTGTCAGAAAATTGCATCGTGTGTACCTAGCATAACAGCTTAGTACACTTCCACCACAATCTGATTGTTTTAGACAGCAAGGGCAATGTTATCAATTAGCAGCTAAGTGATGTGAAAAGTTTTAGTATTAACCCTTCCAGTAACTTGGAATCCTGTCAGATGTTTTTAGCTGTTAGTTTGATGCTGTGTTTATTGCCATATATTATAGCATTTCAGCACAGTTTAAAGCATCTCTCTCTGTTATTTCTTATGGGGAGGGCATCTTTTTTTCTGCCATCATGCTTAGGGATTGCCCAATCAGTACCAACCTGCCTTTGCCATCTCTGCTATACTGCACAGATTCACCACCGAATCTTGTGGTTGCGATTCAAACCCATGTGGCCCACACTGTCTGCACAAGAGCTTGCACAGATCGACAGTTTTTGGACTAGCCCATCTCCTCATGGGGGGGGGGGTTCACAGGGATTTCTTGTCTTTTCAAAATGCACTTAGTGAATGGCAGTTGCTCCATCCAACTGCCAAAAAGGTGAGCAGGGAGGCTGGCCAGCATCTTTGTATGAATCTTTTTCAGGGAGTGTCTATATAAAGAATAAATGTCATGCTGAGACTCCCCTATGGAGAGATGGACTAGCCCAAAACCTGTCGGTAATGTCAGATTTCTACTACTTACTGTAAGTGACAACCACATAGGAGAGAAGTAATTTATGGCTCATTTTACTCTGAAAGAAACGTACTTCTTATTTTTATGTGTTTTAAATGTTACGATTTTCACGACAGTTCAATGACCCTGAGACCAATAGATATAAAAGATTTATATATACCTGGGTCTTCCTCCAGAGTCCAGCCTCCTCCACACCAATCGCTCCCACCAATCGCTCCCACGCCGTCCTCCTACACCTTCTTGTTCTGCCCGTAGAAGCCCCGTAATTTTAGTCAGTCGGGGAATGTTCTTTGCGGCTGCGCGCGCCGCCCGTACCGCTCCCGTTGCTGCAAGCGTTCTGTGCCTGCGCAGTAGTACGATGCAGGCACAGACGTGCGCACACGGCCGGACCGCGCATGGGCAGCACGCCCCAACTGGCCAAATTTACGGGGCTTCTTCCGGCAGAACGAGAAGGTGTAGGAAGACGATGTAGGAGCGATCAGAGCAGTGGGGGCTAGAAGAAACCCCATGTATAGATAAATCTTTTATATCTATTGGTCTCAGGGTAACTTTAAGCCTAATGATGGTCGAAAGTGAAGATCTCTGATTGCGAAGGTATTCGGAATTCCGCATTCCAAGAAGTGTCCTTCCAAGTCGAGTTAATTGGAATTTCCGAGTAAATTAACCCCTTCTCAACTGCCTAATGATAGGCGTCGGAAGGTGGCTCCCCTGGACCGCCTAACGCTGATCGGTGTGAAGTCCTGGGGGCGGAGATTAGCGGGGATCTCGTGCGCGGCGATGCGCGCGCATCCCTGCTTAGTTAAGGAGAACCTGCCAGCCGCGCCGAAATGACTTGTACAGCGATGCGATCTAGTGCAGCGCTGTACGGGAGACAGCTCTGTCACTGGGCTTTTCCCTTTAGCGGCTCACAAATGGATTGCTCTCATAGGCTGATGCCAATGAAAGCCAATCACATTGATTGGCTCTCGGGGAGGAGGGTGGGTGAGGCTAGGGGGAATTTTTTTTTTTTTTTTATTAAAAATAAAACATTTAAATTAATTTAACAAAAAAAAAAAAAAACCGTCGCAGCAGCAATCAGATGCCACCAACAAAAAGCTCTGTTGGTGGCAAGAAAAGGAGGCCAGATTCATTTGTGTGCTCAGTTGCAGGGCCGTGCTGCAAGCTGTTAAAGCTGCAGAATGCTGAATTGTAAAAAATGGCCTAGTCACTAGGGGAGTGTAAGCCTGTGGTCCTCAACTGGTTAATTATCCTGGTTTCAGCATCAGAAACACTTCCTGTATCTATATATTGCCATATATGGTATGTAGCCCCACCCTCCCAGTGATGCTTTGCCTAGGCTGTTTAGCTGTGCGGAATTCTCCTCCCAGAGCAATCTGGGAGACGAGGTATATTTTCTACTTGCTTTAGAATTTTCAGTAAACAAACATTCTGCAGAGATGCACCTGACAGGATTAAAGATATACATTGTATTGTTATCAAATCATTTGCATGATCTTGTTTTGTTGTGAGTTTCCTGTATGTCCTACCTTGAATGTTAACCCATTTATCTATTGTGCAGCGCTGCGTAATATGTTGGCGCTTTATAAATACAATAAATAATAATAATACATCAGGGAGAGGAAAGATCGGAATAAGATTAAGGTTGGCTTACCTGGGCAGCTGCATCCATCGATACAGTTCTCCTGGCACACCTCGTTGATGTTGAGACTCTGGCAGGTCTTCACACATGGGGAGACGCATTCGCTGTAGTGCATCCCATGCGGGCAATGCAGAGCTGTAACGAGAGTAACAACACATGATGAACTGCACCAGCTGGAGCATAAAACAGGGAAAAGGGAACATAAATCCTCATGAGGCTGGTGCCTGAGGCAGCCAGATTCCTAGGAACAAACAATGACCGCTAACATGTGCCCCTAAGCAGGGGCGGAACTAGAAGGGAGCAGGGGGGCCCATAGTAGTAAGGGGGCCCCTACTACCACTTCCCTCCCTCCAATAAAGGGGTCCATCCTTAAAGCGGTATAAAACTCTGACATAATATTCAATAAAAACGTTTTCCTACTTCTTATATGCCATACGGTTATCATATTTGCTTTTGTATTATTATTCATATAGAAATTATAAGTTCCAAAGTACAATTTTTTGCTCTGAGAGCTACCTTTGCATTTTATTCATAACTGATTTATTCATCTTGTAATGTCCCCAGAAATGCTTTCTGAGTGTCTGTCTGTGTTCAGGAGAGTCTGCATAGTAAGAGAAGTGTTTACATTCTTCACTTGATACAATTCAGTAAACACAAGATAATGTTATCGCCAGTTCGGATGAGTCCAGCTTTCCCTGCAGGGAACTTGGAAGTCCTTTGTTTAACTATTTGAATGCTGTTCTAGTAAAAAAAAATAGTGGTAGTATATAATATGCTGTAAATAATATTTTAATGTGCATACACACGCACTACAAAAGGAAACGACGGGTCCGCCGGACCCTCCCGCTGGGCGGTCTTTAGCCGACAGTAGCGTGTGTGTACGCGCTGTCGGCGGACTGATAAGGCTGTTTCTGAATGATCCGCAGAAACAGCCTCATCTGTCCGCCGACAGTGCGTACACACGCGCTACTGTCGGCTAAAAGCGGGAGGGTCCGGTGGACCCGTCGTTTCCTTTTGTAGTGCGTGTGTACGACCTTTTAGAGAAAAGAAGAAATGCTGGGTTTCAAACCACTTTAAAGGAAATCTTAAGTCAAGTTAAAAAATGAGTTACTTACCTGGGGATTCTTGCAGCCCTCTGGAGTCATCCTGTGCCCACAACGTCCGCCCGAGTCCCTCCAGCAAGCAGCAGCGACCCCCTGCAAAGCTGGCCAGTTGCTGCCTGTCGGAGGCTACTGCGCATGCACAGTCCCAAGCTGCACACACCCTGCTCGTGCTCCTGCAGCTTGGAGCACTCCTGGCCGGTGATGGTGATTTACTATTTAAGCCTTTCTCACTAGTTACTTACTGTTGAATTGAGTGAGTTATGAGATTTGTATCCAAAATCTTAAAAAGTACATGGCTGCCCCCTCCTCCCTTGTGCTCCACCACCATACTAAGGGATGCCTGTTGGGCATTTCCACCTGCTCTCATACTGGTAGACATCTCTCACTACCTACATGGGTAGGGCTACATACAGTGGTGTGAAAAACTATTTGCCCCCTTCCTGATTTCTTATTCTTTTGCATGTTTGTCACACTTAAATGTTTCTGCTCATCAAAAACCGTTAACTATTAGTCAAAGATAACCTAATTGAACAGAAAATGCAGTTTTAAATGATGGTTTTTATTATTTAGTGAGACAAAAAACTCCAAATCTACATGGCCCTGTGTGAAAAAGTGATTCCCCCCCCCCCCCCTTGTTAAAAAGTAACTTAAAGGTGGTTTATTACACCTGAGTTCAATTTCTGTAGTCACCCCCAGGCCTGATTACTGCCACACCTGTTTCAATCAAGAAATCACTTAAATAGGAGCTATCTGACACAGAGAAGTAGACCAAAAGCACCTCAAAAGCTAGACATCATGCCAAGATCCAAAGAAATTCAGGAACAAATGAGAACAAAAGTACTGTAATTGAAATCTATCAGTCTGGTAAAGGTTATAAAGCCATTTCTAAAGCTTTGGGACTTCAGCGAACCACAGTGAGAGCCATTATCCACAAATGGCAAACACATGTAACAGTGATGAACCTTCCCAGGAGTGGCCGGCCGACCAAAATTACCCCAAGAGCGCGGAGAAAACTCATCCGAGAGGCCACAAAACACCCCAGGACAACATCTAAAGAACTGCAGGCCTCACTTGCCTCAATTAAGGTCAGTGTTCACGACTCCACCATAAGAAAGAGACTGGGCAAAAACGGCCTGCATGGAAGATATCCAAGGCGCAAACCACTTTTAAGCAAAAAGAACATTAAGGCTCGTCTCAATTTTGCTAAAAAAAATCTCAATGATTGCCAAGACTTTTGGGAAAATACCTTATGGACCGATGAGACAAAAGTTTAACTTTTTGGAAGGTGCGTGTCCCGTTACATCTGGCGTAGAAGTAACAGCATTTCAGCAGAAGAACATCATACCAACATTAAGATATGGTTGTGGTAGTGTGATGGTCTGGGGTTGTTTTGCTGCTTCAGGACCTGGAAGGCATGCTGTGATAGATGGAACCATGAATTCTACTGTCTGCCAAAAAATCCTGAAGGAGAATGTCCGGTCATCTGTTTGTCAACTCAAGCTGAAGCGATCTTGGGTGCTGCAGCAGGACAATGACCCAAAACACACCAGCAAATTCACCTCTGAATGGCTGAAGAAAAACAAAATGAAGACTTTGGAGAGGCCTAGTCAAAGTCCTGACCTGAATCCTATTGAGATGTTGTGGCATGACTTTAAAAAGACGGTTCATGCTAGAAAACCCTCAAATAAAGCTGAATTACAACAATTCTGCAAAGATGAGTAGGCCAAAATTCCTCCAGAGCGCTGTAAAAGACTCGTTGCAAGTTATCGCAAACACTTGATTGCAGTTATTGCTGCTAAGGGTGGCCCAACCAATTATTAGGTTCAGGGGGCAATTTCTTTTTCACACAGGGCCATGTAGATTTTGAGCTTTTTTTCTCACTAAATAATAAAAAACATCATTTAAAACTGCATTTTGTGTTCAATTATGTTATCTTTGACTAATAGTTAACGGTTTTTGATGAGCAGAAACATTTAAGTGTGACAAACATGCAAAAGAATAAGAAATCAGGAAGGGGGCAAATAGTTTTTCAGACCACTGTATACTGAGTGACATCTCTTACTACATATACTGGGAGGCATGGGCGTCTGCACGTCGGGCAAATTGTGGCGCCTGATCCCCCCTAGCCACCAGCTGCCCCCCCCCTCCCCTGCTGCCTAGTGACAGCAGGCAGCCCAGCGTCAGCCAGCGACCAGTGGGTGCAGGCGCTAGGACCTCGCGGACACCACACTGATATGGGGAAGTGACATCACTTCCACATAGGCAGCGTGGTGTTCACGGAGTACCGTGTGCCCCCTCTCACTGGCTCACTGGTCGCCGGCTGATTCTGAGGTCTGACTCTGGTCTCTGGCTGCTGCTGTCAATAAGGTGAGGGGGGAACCTGTCACTACATACACTGGGGGGCTCTTGTCACTACCTAAACTGGGAGTCCCTGTCACTACCTGAACTGAGGGGCACCTGTCCCTACCTAAACTGGGGGGCACCTGTGTCGGAGGCGCTTGCAATCTAATTCTTACTATAGTCCTTGAACAACGTCCCACCATTGCTAAATTCATGTAAATTTGTAAATGTGGCTCCACCCGTGACCACGCCCATATCCTGGTCCATGGACATGCCCATTTTTTTATACTGGGGGACACCTGTTGCTACCTACAGTATATTAGGGGTCTACTTATGCTGTTGGACATCTCTCTCTACCTACATTGGGGGAGTGGGGAATCGGGATACTGGGGGGAAAACTGACACCACGTATACTGGTGGGGTTGTTACTTACTGTATACTGAGGGACACCTCCCTAGTCTTTACCTATACTGGGGGGGCTACATATACTGGAGAGACATCTCTAACTACTGCATGTACTGGGGGGGCTAACTCTAGCAACCTATGCTGGGGGGAGGGGGCTACTTATATGGGGGGGGGCTTGCCTCATTACCTTTTCTGCGAAGGCTACCTTTAATGGTTGACTACCTATACTGGGAGTGTTTGCCATAGGCGCTTTATTACCTAGATACACCCCCAACAGGCAACAGGCGTTAGATACCCTGGATACTCTTGTGGATATGGCCTTGGCCCGGGAATTTACAGTATTTTTGAGGAGTTTTTCTCTCATGTTTGTACTTACTGCAGGCTGCTTCCTTTGGCCACCCTCTGACAATGACGCCGTGCTGGGCGCAGGTCCGGGCATACTCCAGGAAGGTCTGGCAGGGGCAGTGGACGTCTTCCGCGCATGCGCACATGTCCTTCTCGCAGAGGGCAACAAAGGGCTCCGGATCTACCGCTTTATGGCACTTTGCAAACGCCGCAGAGGATTTCAACAGTTGACATCTGTGCATCAAGTCCTGTAAGAATAACAAATCACACGCAGGCTCAGGTACAAGGGATTATGGGAAAAACTACTCGTTCATTATTACACGGGGGGGGGGGGGGGAGGAATAATCTAAAAGCCAAAAATGCTTAACTGAAGCTGTTAAATTCTGAAATCGCACATGTTGCAGTAGAAAGGGGTTCTGTGGATAGTTTTTAAAAACAAAAACAGGAGAAAAATGCAATTGCATGCAGGGACGGATCGGGGGGGGGGGGGGGGGTTATTAGGCGGGTCTCTTGCACCAGGTGCAGTTTGTTGAATTCTTAAAAAGGCAAAATTTGGATAGGGAATGGCAGTTCAGGCGGCAAAACCTGACCTTGCCCCAACTTGGTCTAGATCCATCCCTGATTGCATGTAGGCCAATGGCTCCTATTCAATTAACTTTTTCTCCTAGGAGATATTTTTTAATTTTCTCTTTAAAATAACTTTTCAGCACTCTGCAATTGAAAAGGTACCAAAAAGTAGGTGGAAAATCGTAACAAACTCACTCCGAGTATTTTCTTGCTTGCTGGTGGCTTAAAGGGGTTCTGTGGATAGTTTTTAAAACAAAAACTGACACTTAGCTGGGGCTTCTACCGGCCCCCTGCAGCTTTCCTCTCCCGTGCCGTCCTCCTAAAATCCTCCGTTCCCCGCCACCGGTCACGGTCTAATTATTCGTCTAACTAGACAAATGCAACTGCGCCTGCGTGGCCGCGCGCGTCCTAGCTCCCGAGGAAACGTTGTACTGCACCTGCGCAGTAAGCTCCTGGGGACGCGAGCGGGAGCAAGGAGGTGCGCGGCCACGCAGGCGCAGTTGCATTCGTCTAGTTAGATGAATAATTGGACCGTGACCGGTGGCGGGGAACGGAGGATCATAGAGGACGGCGTGGGACAGGACATCTGCAGGGGGCCGGTAGAGGCCCCAGGTAAGTGTCAGTTTTTGTTTTAAAAACTATCCACGGAACCCCTTTAAGCCACCAGCAAGCAAGAAAATACTCAGAGTAAGTTTGTGACGATGTTCCACCTGCTTTTTGGTTCCTTTTCAATTGCAGAGTGCTGAAAAGTTATTTTAAAGAGAAAATAAAAAAATATCTCCTAGTAGAAAAAGTTACTTAAATAGGAGCCATTGGCTTACATGCAATTGCATTTTCTCTAAGGGCTGGTTCACATGGAAGCTCGGCGGGCGTTTACTGCCAGCGTCCGGGACTCGTCGTTAAACACTCCCAGTCAATTGAATGGAAGCGTTTGCATCGGGCTTTTGCAGGCGTTTGGCTGCATTCCAATCCCAGTGCTTCCCTTTGTTTCAGGCGACCCTGGACACTACATGCAGCGTCCAGAGTCTTTGTGTTCCCCTGCCAGGACAAAAACGCTGATTGCGACAGGAAGCCGGCGAAAGCTCGCCGAAAGACAGAACGAGACGCCGCTGGAAGCCGGCCAGAAGCCAGTGTGAACCCGCCCTAAGGAGATCATGTTTCATTTTCTCTGCTAAGTAACTGTGCAACTAAAAAAGTACCAACAAGTAGGTGAAAAAGTACACAGGCTCAGAATGCTCCTGGCCACGGTAGTGCGGCGGGGTGTGCGCAGAGCTGGGCCGCACATGCGCAATGAAGTGCTACTCGGCCAGGCTACTAAGCCGTCCAGCGGGAGACAGGAGCGGCCCAGGAAGATGGCGAGGGACTGAGCGGCCTCAAGGGAGCTTCAGGAAGCCCCAGGTAAGTATAGAACCTGTTTTCGTCTCTTCCGTACACTTTAAACTGCTATCTGTGTCACGTGTTCTTTTTAATGTATAAGCTTTAATTTAGAGTATAAGTTATTATAGGTAGCAGGGTTATTGTCATGCACTTCCCACGTACAGTATGTTTTCTTTCACCACTTTCGTTTCTGCAGAATTCTCAGTTCAGTAAATACCGTGCTTAATACATCCGATTAACAGCGCCATCGAAAACATTCCTCTGACTCATCGGACCGAGTTCCTGCTGTTAGCGGGAAGCTTGCCAAAAATTTATATTAGCGGCCAGACTTACAAAACAAGAGTGACCCGGGGTTATCTCTGGCCCCACCCATTGTTGGATGGGAATTACATAAGCTAGATGGGAATCATAAGTTGAGGATTAATTCCCAGGGGTGATAGGTCCAGCTGCATCCCTCCCACCTGTGGCGCTCCACCGACCGCTGGCTAACTTCCAAGCAGTACTGGGGACAACATGAAGGCTGCCTGGGATTGGCCCTCCCACCTTTAGCGCTCTACTGACCGCTGACTGACTTCCCAGCAGTACTGGGGACAACATGAAGGCTGCATGTGGGATTGGCCCTCCCACCTTTAGCGCTCTACTGACCGCTGACTGATTTCCCAGCAGTACTGGGGACAACATGAAGGCTGCATGTGGGATTGGCCCTCCCACCTTTAGCGCTCTACTGACCGCTGACTGATTTCCCAGCAGTACTGGGGACAACATGAAGGCTGCATGTGGGATTGGCCCTCCCACTTTTAGCGCTCTACTGACCGCTGACTGATTTCCCAGCAGTACTGGGGACAACATGAAGGCTGCATGTGGGATTGGCCCTCCCACCTTTAGCGCTCTACTGACCGCTGACTGATTTCCCAGCAGTACTGGGGACAACATGAAGGCTGCATGTGGGATTGGCCCTCCCACCTTTAGCGCTCTACTGACCGCTGACTGACTTCCCAGCAGTACTGGGGACAACATGAAGGCTGCATGTGGGATTGGCCCTCCCACCTTTAGTGCTCTACTGACCGCTGACTGACTTCCCAGCAGTACTGGGGACAACATGAAGGCTGCATGTGGGAGCAGCCCTACGCGACCTATAATTCTACCGACCACTGGTGGACTTCCCAGCATTACTGAGAGACAACATGAAGGCAGCAAGTAGGAGCGGCCTAGTGTAAGGCTAACCTGGGCCCAAATATGACAGGCAGCATTCAGGTAAGTCTGTGTGGAGCAATACCTCAGTGTACTTAGACTGCATAGGGGGTGTCACATCTGGCTACCTAGTCTGGAGAATGTTAGGGAGAATACTAGGGGCCCTCTGGCTACCTATGACTCACTTTAAGATCTGTCCGGCCTTTCCTTGTCCTAAGTGCTATATATTGGAACTATATAAAGCACACCTGAGCTCATAACTCCCAACTTTTTGAGATGAGAAAGAGGGACACGTAAGCCATGCCCCTGCCACACCCCTGATCACGCCCCCGCCACACCCCTAGTCACGCATACCATAAATATTTCATAAGAAAAATATGTTGTTTTATAATTCAAACCACACTGGTCCTTTCTATCCTGGTTCATTTTCCTTCATATTAGCATTTTAAAATTAGTAATATATCAATTTAAAGGATGAGAATAAAGTTTAGAGTCAAATAGATTTTTTAGTAGAGAAATATATATGTTTACATAGAAAGAGGGACAAAGTCCTGAAAGAGAGACAAATGAGGAGGAAAGAGGGACAGAGGGACAGGGCTCCCAAAGAGGGACTGTCCCTCCATAACATAACATTTATAATGAAATAACAACAAATGTCTTGTCTGTGCTCACATCATTATCAGTTTTATTCAGCCCCCAACTGGCATTCATTCTTAGTACTTAGTACAACATCCTTTTCCAGTTATAACAGCTTTTAAATGTGAAGCATAGCTTGACACAAGTCCCAAAACTTTTATGGTAGTGTTCTGTGGACTGATGAAACAAAATTAGAACTGTTTGGGCCCATGGATCAACGCTATGTTTGGAGGAGGAAGAACAAAGCCTATGAAGAAAAGAACACCTTGCCTACTGTGAAGCATGGCGGGGGGGGGGGGGGGGGTGTCAATCATGCTTTGGGGCTGTTTTGTTTCTGCAGGTACAGGGAAGCTTCAGCGTGTGCAAGATACCATGAATTCTCTTCAGTACCAGGAGATATTGGATGAAAATGTGGTGCAGTCCGTCACAAACCTGAGGCTTGGGAGACGTTGGACCTTTCAACAGGACAATGATCCCAAGCATACCTCCAAGTCCACTAGAGCATGGGCTCTATACTTTTTGAGTTAAGGGATAGGCACCTAATGGTGCAGTCTTTTTGGGTTGGGAGGGAGGGGCATCTAATGCTGCATTCTTAAATCCGATTGAGAACCTCTGGCGGGACTTAAGGAAAGCAGTTGCAGCGTGCAAGCCTAAGATTGTGACTGAACTGGAGGCTTTTGTCCATGAAGAATGAGCTAAGATACCCGTAGATCGCTGCAAGACACTTGTGTCAAGCTATGCTTCACATTTAAAAGCTGTTATAACTGGAAAAGGATGTTGTACTAAGTACTAAGAATGAATGTCACTTGGGGGTAGAATAAAACTGATGCGTATATCAAAAAAGGGCGCCTGGAAAAAAGGGCGCGGGGTGTAGCCGAAATTAGAAGTTTGAATGCAAAACCGTATTTTTCGTTTAAGAGGTTATAAACGATAATTTTGTGCTAAATACGTTAAATAAACGGAAATGAAATGGCAAAATACCGTCTATAACAGTAAACGAATTCTGAAATGAAACGTCAAATAGCGTCTATAGCAAAAACGATATTTACACTTGTATTAAGCATAGTACTAGAATGGTAGGTTTTACAGGTATTTTACTACAATTATACCTAACTTTAGGGTCACAGATATCTCTCCTTATCCCTATCCCTCACACCTAGACCCCCCTTTGTGTAAATACACATAATGTAATAAATTGTATATATTACATATATTGTACTATAACTAAACCTAACCTTACTCTCATACAGAGCCCTCCCTGTACCTATCCCTAACCCCTAGACCCCCCTGGTGGTGCCTAAACCTAAGACTCCCCTGGTGGTGCCTAAACCTAAGACCCCCCTGGTGGTGCCTAAACCTAAGACTCCCCTGGTGGTGCCTAAACCTAAGACCCCCCTGTTGGTGCCTAAACCTAAGACCCCCCTGTTGGTGCCTAAACCTAAGACCCCCCTGTTGGTGCCTAAACCTAAGACCCCCCTGGTGGTGCCTAAACCTAAGACCCCCCTGTTGGTGCCTAAACCTAAGACTCCCCTGGTGGTGCCTAAACCTAAGACCCCCCTGTTGGTGCCTAAACCTAAGACTCCCCTTCTGGTGCCTAAACCTAAGACCCCCCTGGTGGTGCCTAAAACTAACCACCACCCTGGTCCTAACCCTCCCTGTACCTATCCCTAACCCCTAGACCCCCTAGTAATGCCTAAACCTAACCATCCCCACTGCACAAAACACGCTAAACACATATAAACAATAATATATTTAATCCTTAAAATACTTCACTCCAAATAACATGAATAAAATATTTTATATATTTGTAATAGAATAACTAGCCTTAAAATCACGTAGAAATCTTAAAATAACAGTAATTTGTAATAGAATAACTAGCCTTAAAATCACGTAGAAATCTTAAAATAACAGTAATATTTAAAGCGATATTTTAGTAACTATAATCAACGCATTAGAAGTGTAAAAACAAAGTTAATACCATAAGCGATGTAATTCTAATACAATCAGCTTTAGAAACGTTATTTAAGCATTATACATATGAAAACAAATTTTAAATGATAAAAGAAGTGTAAACGAAATTTTAGTTGTTATAGTTTTATAAGCGCATTTTTAAAACGAAAAAACTAGTTAAAACCCATATAAGCGAAATTTACAAACGGAAAAATAAGTATAATACAAAGTCTAAACGAACTTGTAAACGATATTTGTTATAAACTTTATCCTGTAAACGAAAACCTTTGTTAACACGATCCCTGTAACCGCTATTTCTCGTGCGCCCTTTTTTCCTGTCGGGCGCCGAATAGCCGATATTTTGCATTGCAGTCTATGGCGGCGCCCTTTTTGTCCACTATCCCTGTGCGCCCTTTTTTACTAGTTCCAAAACTGATAATGATGTGAGCACAGAAAAGACATTTGTGGTTATTTCATTATAAATTGTATGTTATATTTGTCTGACTTACAAGTGCCTCTTTGATTTAATTGTAAACAAGTTGACTGAAATGATCAAAATCAATGTCAAACTGGCCAAAACACTCAATTTCAGTGGGGGTTGAATAATTTTGAACACAACTGTATGCCTGAGCTGACACTACATCTATGCCAATGTGTATAGTTTGGCTGTTACGGTTACCACATCCTTCCTGTGCCATCCACTCGACCAAAATATACCTAATGATGCTTTCAATTAAATGGCTAAAAGTATTAAAGGCCGAAGATCAGCAGGACAGCCAGGTAGCTGGTATTGTAAATAAATATGGCAGTCTCCATTTGCCTATTTCTTCAGTTTCCCTTTAAAGGACCACTCCTGCGATAAATGTATGTATTTAAAATCTGACAGAGCTGACAGGTTTTGGACTAGCCCATCTCCTCGTGGGGGATTCTCAGGGTTTTCTTTGTTTTCGAAAGCATTTCCTGAAAGGCAATTGCAAAGTCTAACTGACAAAATAGTGTGCAAGTGAGTAGGGAGGCTGGTTAGTGTCACACTGTTTTGGCAGTTAAAAGAAACCTGAAGTATGTAAAAAAAACTTACCTCAGTCTTATGCCAACCCCCTGCAGCTGTCCTGTGCCAAATCACTTCCAAACGATCATCAAGCCCCCCGCCGCGGCTCACTTACAGTTTCTTCAGCCGGCGTCCACATCGCCTAAATGGCCCTGGCCGTGCGCATACTTGTTTGCGCTCCCATCGCCAAAAGCGTCCTGCGGAGGTGCAGCAGAGATTTTCTCGTACTGCGCAGACGGATCCATCTGAAAATGGCGCCTGCGAATAATGGCGCACGGTGTTGCCGCTTATCCATTTGTCACTTATCGCTATTTAACGTTAAAGCCTTATCGTTATTTAGCGTTAAAGCCTTATCGTTATTTAGCCCTAACCACCCCCCTGATGGTGCCTAACCCTAACCACCCCCCTGATGGTGCCTAACCCTAACCACCCCCCTGGTGGTGCCTAACCCTAAGACCCCCCCTGGTGGTGCCTAATCCTAACCACCCCCCTGGTGGTGCCTAACCCTAACCACCCCCCTGGTGGTGCCTAACCCTAACCACCCCCCTGGTGGTGCCTAACCCTAAGACCCCCTGGTGGTGCCTAATCCTAACCACCCCCCTGGTGGTGCCTAACCCTAACCACCCCCCTGATGGTGCCTAACCCTAACCACCCCCCTGGTGGTGCCTAACCCTAAGACCCCCCCTGGTGGTGCTTAATCCTAACCACCCCCCTGGTGGTGCCTAACCCTAAGACCCCCTGGTGGTGCCTAATCCTAACCACCCCCCTGGTGGTGCCTAACCCTAACCACCCCCCTGATGGTGCCTAACCCTAACCACCCCCCTGGTGGTGCCTAACCCTAACCACCCCCCTGGTGGTGCCTAACCCTAAGACCCCCTGGTGGTGCCTAACCCTAAGACCCCCTGGTGGTGCCTAATCCTTACCACCCCCCTGGTGGTGCCTAACCCTAAGACCCCCCTGGTGGTGCCTAACCCTAAGACCCCCCTGGTGGTGCCTAACCCTAAGACCCACCTGGTGGTGCCTAACCCTAAGACCCACCTGGTGGTGCCTAACCCTAAGACCCACCTGGTGGTGCCTAACCCTAAGACCCCCCTGGTGGTGCCTAACCCTAACCACCCCCCTGGTGGTGCCTAACCCTAACCACCCTCCTGGTGGGGCCTAACCCTAACCAACCCCTGGTGGTGCCTAACCCTAACCACCCCCCTGGTGGTGCCTAACCCTAAATCTCCCCTGGTGGTGCCTAACCCTAACCTTGACAGTGTTATATTAAATCCATTCACCGTTTTGCAGTTAAATAACTTCTGCAGTTTGGCTTATGTAGGGCGCTATTGATAAATAACGTTAGTGTGTGCCGTTTTCCTTCTTTTTTCCCTGTGCACCACTATTATGCAGTACTAACGATAAATAGCGATAAGTGTATCTGTTTAATGCAGCGCCATTTTTATGCATAGGCGCTGTGCGCCATTATTCACTGATCCGGCGCAGACACCCCCTGGCGATAGGAGCGCGCACGAGAACTTGCGTTGCCAGGGCCCCGCAGGCCAGGGCTGCCACCTCATCCCTTTAAATACCAACACATCTAAGTCATACAGGTTCTGGAGCTACTCACACATAATCAGTGCCTAAACTGCATCTAACTAGCCACAAGGCATGTATAATTCATATGTGGCGGTATTTAAAAGGATGAGGTGGCAACTCTGCCGCAGGCACAGTGGACATCAACTTGTAAGTCAGCAAAAATGAAAGTGAGCGGCGGCGGGGGAATGGAGGATCGTTTGGAAACAGCGTGGGCACAGGACGGCTGTCAGTTCGGCCACTGCTTACTTTTCTCACTGGAGCAGTCCTTTGGTAAGCAGAAATCGATCCTAAGTCTATTGATCACAGAGATAAGGGTTAGCAGATCTGATTTATCACCTAAGGCCCCGTTCACACTGCACGCGGTTCCAGCCGCGTTTTGGAAACGCATGCAGGTGGCCGACACGCACGACATCAGACATTGCATAGAGTGCAATGTCTGATGTTCACACTGCATGCGTTCCGGACCTGTGCGGTCCGGGAACGCATGCTGCACGCATTTTTTGTAAAAACGCGTGGCTGTCCCATTCACTTTTCAGTGATGGGATCAGCCACGCAACGCATACGAACGCGGATGGCGTGCGTTCGTACGCGTTGCGGTCCGCATGCGTTGCGGTCCGCATGCGTTGCGGTCCACGTTCTACAGTCTGAACGGGGCCTTAACAAGATGGAGGAACAAATCCGAAAACGTCACACACTATTGCAGAAGCTAAATGAAATACTTATGAATGACATATTGTCCGTAACACAAGATATAATAGACAAGCTATACTGGGCAGCGAAGGTCGATGACATTGTTGGCGGATCCTACTTGCGCCAATCTCAGAATAGATTGCTAATGCCATGTATGAAATATTCCATCGGAGTGGGCAGAAAAGGCAACAGAACGGGCTTATTGTCCGCTACAGCTGGCATCTGAGTGTCAGCAGAATGGCCGAGTGTTTAGCGGCCTGCCATCTGCATTCCTGGCAGTGAGGAACGGGGACAAAGAGTTCCATTTTCACAACATAAAGAATGACAGTTCAAGTTTGGATAAATGCTCATTATTCCAGAAAGTTCCGTCCTTGAACTGAAGGCCGTTTTATCTATCAGTGTGATGGTAGCTGCAGAGAGCGCAGAAACGCCTGACATCATACAGCGGAACATCCAATCAGTGCCGCTTCTAGCTAGAATGGGGCCTTGGCCCAAAATTAACACAAGCGTCCCCTCTCCAGCAGGTGCCCCTCCCGACCAGATTACAATGTAACATTAGGTGCCCCTCCCTCCTGACCTGACCAGACTGCAGCACTAGGTGCCTCTCCCTCCCTCCCCCATTGGAATGTAACATTAGGTGCCCCTCCCTCCTGACCAGACTGCAGCACTAGGTGCCCCTCCCTCCCTACCCCATTGGAATGTAGCATTAGGTGCCCCTCCCTCCCGACCCGATTGGAATGTAGCATTAGGTGCTCCTCCCTCTCTACCCGATTGGAATGTAACATTAGGTGCCCCTCCCTCCTGACCAGACTGCAGCACTAGGTGCCCCTCCCTCCCTACCCCATTGGAATGTAGCATTAGGTGCCCCTCCCTCCCTACCCGATTGGAATGTAGCATTAGGTGCTCCTCCCTCTCTACCCGATTGGAATGTAACATTAGGTGCCCCTCCCTCCTGACCTGACCAAACTGCAGCACTAGGTACCCCTCCCTTCCTAACCGATTGGAATGTAGCATTAGGTGCCCCTCCCTCCTGACCTGACCAGACTGCAGCACTAGGTGCCCCTCCCTCCCTACCCGATTGGAATGTAACATTAGGTGCTCCTCCCTCCCTACCCGATTGGAATGTAGCATTAGGTGCTCCTCCCTTCCTAACCAATTGGAATGTAGCATTAGGTGCCCCTCCCTCCCTAACCGATTGGAATGTAGCATTAGGTGCCCCTCCCTCCTGACCTGACCAGACTGCAGCACTAGGTGCCCCTCCCTCCCTACCCGATTGGAATGTATCATTAGGTGCCCCTCCCTCCTGACCTGACCAGACTGCAGCACTAGGTGCCCCTCCCTCCCTACCCGATTGGAATGTAACATTAGGTGCTCCTCCCTCCCTACCCGATTGGAATGTAGCATTAGGTGCTCCTCCCTCCCTAACCAATTGGAATGTAACATTAGGTGCCCCTCCCTCCCTAACTGATTGGAATGTAACATTAGGTGCCCCTCCCTCGCTAACCGATTGGAATGTAGCATTAGGTGCCCCTCCCTCCCTACCCGATTGGAATGTAACATTAGGTGCCTCTCCCTCCCTAACCGATTGGAATGTAACATTAGGTGCCCCTCCCTCTCTACCCGATTGGAATGTAACATTAGGTGCCTCTCCCTCCCTAACCGATTGGAATGTAACATTAGGTGCCCCTCCTTCTCTACCCGATTGGAATGTAACATTAGGTGCCCCTCCCTCCCTAACCGATTGGAATGTAGCATTAGGTGCCCCTCCCTCCCTACCCGATTGGAATGTAGCATTAGGTGCCCCTCCTTCCCTGATAAGAATGCAGCATTAGTTGCCCCTCCCTCCTGACACAATTAGAATGTAGTATTAAATGCCCTCCCTCCCGACCCAATCAGAATGCAGCATTAGATGCCCCTCCCTCCCAACCCAAAAAGACTGCACCATTAGGTGCCTATCCCTTAACTCAAAAAGTATAGAGCCCCCAGGGCTCCCTCACACGTTACGCGGCTCCCTGCTTCTTCAGAGTTTCCTCTCTTTAGACTCACAGCAGCTGTGGACTCCCATAGGATTTGGAGATTGATATAATCCTTTGACCATTGTGTGGATAGTGACATTTGCTCATACTCTTATATTAGCATTAATTGTATGTACTGTATATTCAATATTGTATTTACAAAACTGGTCAAACTCCTAGCTTCTTGGTTTTTAAAACGGACCCAAACCAAACATTTTTTTAATTGAAAATATTTAGTTGCACCACTCTGACACATACAAAGATAAATAAACACTCCTTCAAGCCTATGAGCAGTTCAGTGCATGCTTTTCACCCTTCTCTTTTCATAACTAGGGTTATACAGGTGGCAGCCATTACTTCTGAGCTTACAGTAGTAGGAGGTTTTAGATGATGGGTGTGTTTGTCATCAGCTACCCTCCCTCACAAGGGCGTCGTCTATGTGAAATATCACACAAGCTGAGATCACCTCCCCTGTGACATCATCAGTAGCAGCCTGTGTTTTGTTTTTGTCTCTTCCACCAGTCTGCTGGATTCTGTCCCAGCAATATGAAAGGAAGGGAGGGGTTCCTCCAATAAATGTAAAATATTTTATATTTGTCATCATGCAGCTGAAAAAAGGCTGCTATTTATTATTATAAGTTAGAAAATATATTTTATTTCTGAAATCTTGTATTTTTTATTTGGGTCCACTTTAACTGTTTTTCGTTTAGTGACATTCAATAAAATATTTTTATGGCATTTGCAAGGATTGGTATTTATTTTTTACTTAATGGATGGCTTTCCTATTTTTGAATGTATGTCGGTTTTACATCTGTGATGGCACTTATCATGGTGTTCATGTAGAGAATTTGGCTGATTTTTGTGTTAGTTTAGATCTTGACAGTGACACCTGATCTGCTGCAGGCTTGTTCAGGGTCTATGACTTCAAATAGTAGAGGCAGATGATCAGCAGGATAGCCAGGCAACTGGTATTGCTTAAAAGGAAATAAACATGACAGCCTCCATATCCCTCTTGCTTCAATTAAACTTTAAAGCAGGGACATAACAATTGGCCCTGTAAAGGATGCAGCCACAGGGGGCCCCGTGGAGGGAAAAGTTTCTTTTCCCTGTCCTGAGAGACTGAAAACTAAGGGCATGGAGAGAAAAAAAAGCTTTCTGCTCTTTGCACAATTGTTCTAATTACTGCATCTGCTCAGCCACTGATAAGAAATCATACAAAGTTTTGCAGACAAAGATTTGTAGACAGTGCCTATTCAGTGTGCAGCAGGCATGGCCGGCCTTTGACCTGAGTGACCGGAGTGGTCGGTCAGGGCACCGGCTTCCAGGGGGCCGCACGTGATGTGCATTGAACTGGCCCTGGCCGCATTTCTACCTGCTGGCTGCGGGCTCCAGGTCCGTCTGTGGCTGCTGCGAGTGGTAGCTCCGCCCCCTGGTGCTGCTGGGGGTGAAGACTCCAGGAACTTACTGCTGCCTCTTGCTGAGTCTGTGTGAGCCGTGCGTGCCAGTAGCCCCGCCCTTCGCTTACAGGCGATGTCTGCGGTGCGCATTAATCAGAGAGAAACCTGCTTGTCACTCCGGACTCCTGGCCATCTTCTGTCCCCAGCTACAAGCAGAAAAGTAAGATTCCGCAACTGCCTCCCGGTTGAGGGAGAAAGAGGGACAGGGGTCCTAAAGAGGGACTGTCCCTCCAAAAGAGGGACAGTTGGGAGCCATGCTAAAAGGGGGATCTGTTTATATGCACTAAAGGGGGAGATCTGCCTATACACACTAAGGGGGGGGGGGGGGGGATCTGCCTATATAAACCAAAAGGGATCTGCCTATATAGCCTAGAAGGGGGTGCTCTGCTTATATACACTAAAAGGGGATCTGACTATAGATACTAAAGAGGTGGATTTGCCTATATATATATTAAGGGGGGGGAGGTTTGCCTCTATACACAAAAGGGGGGGGTTCTGCCTCCAGGGGTGTAACAATAGCCCCTGCAAGCCCCTCAACTGCAGGTGGGCCCGGAGACTCACAGGGGCCCGCACACGCTGGCTGCCTGCCAGTGTTGCCAACTCACCCCTTTAATTACTGACACATCTAAGTTATACAGGTTCTGGGGCTATTTGCACATAATCAGTGCCTTGCCTGCATCTACCTAGCCCCAAAACCTGTATAATTCATATGTGTCAGTAATTAAAGGGATGAGTTGGCAACACTGCTGCCTGCATAAGGCGATCCTTTGCAGAGGAGAGCAGGCAGCGTACAAAGAGTACAGGCGGCACGTAGGGGCAGTAAAGAGATGGATGCATGGAACACTCACTAGTGTTGTCCGGATCATGAACGATTCAGATCTTTGATCCGAATCTATTTTGTGAGTCGAATCATCCGAATCATCAAAATGAGTGATTTGGATCGGAAAGGGGGCGGGGCCATGAGCGACACGCCCCCTCTCAGCGGGCAGCGGGGTCCTGGAAGCAGAGCTGAGATTGATCGCTCTGTTGGATGGGAGGCAGCCTTGCAGGGAGACAGGTAGATGAGAGAGAGGGGACATCACATGGGTGCCACTGCCAGATATGTGTAGAGCACACATACTGGCTATAACGTGCCTCTGACTATAGGCTGTCTGTTCCGTAGTGCTGCACAGTGATCACATGGGAAGCTTTTGGCTCAGCACAGCTCAGTAACTTTGCAGACACTGTGATTGAAAGGCAGTATGATCCTCCTGCATTCGCTCTATACAGCTGCACTTATCTTCTGGGAATGCTTTCTTTCACTGTGCAACGTTTTCTTTCAAAGTGTACAGATGAGCATGTAGGTGAAATACATGTAAAGCATATGACTTCAGCATGTGGGTATTACGTGCAAACATTTCTGCTCTCTGTTCATCCCTCCTCCCTTCTCTGTCCACTCCCTGCCCTCTGTCCATCTTCTCCCCTTCTCTGTGTGTCCACCCACCTCCCCTTCTCCTGTCCTGCTAGTCATTTCACCCCCGAATGCTTCATTAGTAAAATGATCCGAGATTCGGATCAAAGATCCGGATCTCTTCAATGATCCGATTCGAATCATCCGGATCATTGAAAAGATCCGAACTTCCCATCTCTAACACTCACTGTCAGAAACACATCCCAGCAGTCCCCAGTCAGCATCACAGAGCCACTCGCTACTTCCCTTCCCTCACAGGAAGTTACATCCTGCCAGTAGCTTGCTGTGGAGCTGGTCGCTTCTGCTGAATCTGTTCCTCTGCCCTCTGATGCTGGCTGTGTGTGTGTGTGCTTGCTGGGACAGTTCTTCAGAGCAGCGTTCCGTTCAGTGACAGAGTGGACTTCTGCTGGGAAGATGCCTATCTCTCCTGAGTATCGGGTGACACAGGGAAGGAGAACGCAGTCCATGCAGGCTCAGCAGAGGGATGAGATCATGTGCAAAGGTATGCTTCATCCCTGCTGTGCCCTGCATTTCACTGTCATTGTAATGTGGTAGCAGTGAAAAGCACACTCACTAACACTCACACACTCTCTCTCTCTCTCTCACACTTACCCACACTCACTCTCTCTCACTCACTTACTGTCACTCACACTCATTCTCTCTTACTCACTCACTCACTCTCTCTCAATTACTCTCTCACTCACACTCATTCTCTCTTACTCACTCACTCACTCTCTCACTCACACTCTCTTGCTCATTCTCACTCACTCTCACTTAATCACTCTCTCTTTCACTTTCTTTCTCTCACACTCTCTCTATTACTCACTAACTCTTACACTCTCTCTTCCCTTACACTTAACCCTCACCTCTATGCCCTTATGTTAATCACTTCCTGATATACTAATATGGGGGTCCATATTGAATATATAATGCGACGGGTGGGGGGCCCCATCAAAAAATATTGCAGGGGGGCCCAATGATTGCTAGTTACGCCTCTGTCTGCCTCTATACACAAAAGGGGGGGATCAGCCTATACTGTATACACTAAAAGGGGATCTGCCTATATACACTAAAAGGGGGGGGGGGGGAGGGGGTCTGCCTATAAATACTAAAGGGGGGACTCTGCCTATATACACTAAAGGGGATCTTGCACATGGGCGTGTGTGGGGGGCACCAAAATCTGGTTACGCTCAGGGCGCTGTGACACCTAAGGCCGGCCCTGGCAGCAGGCTCTTGTGTACAGCTGCACCTTGCCCCCTCCACTCCCTCTACATGTGCTATGTACTGCAGTCATGCTGAAGGAGTCTGCAGAGCCAGTGTTGCTCCATCAGAGATGGACAGAGTGAGTGTAATAAGAAGCTGCGGCTGGGAGCACACTCATCTGTATGCGTTTTCTGTACACCATGTGTGTCTGTATGTGTGAAAACATGCATGTTTTATCACAGAAGCTAATGTAATTGGTAGAGAAAATGCGTGCAGTGCTTCACTGCTGTCTGTTAGCCAGGTCGGTGCCCCCAGTATAAGGTAGCCAGGTAGATTCCCCCAAGATAGCAAGCCTGCAACCCCCCTCCCTCTCCGGCTGCTGCTGGTTTACCTTCTTGAAACAAAAGGCAGCCGCCTCCTGCAGCATGATAGTCTCGTCGGGTAGCCCATGCCTGCCTGCTTGTAGATCTCAGATCAGCATGTCCTGCAGTGCCACAGGAAGAGAGGAGAGTGGTTCCCATGGCAACGTGTAAACCGGAAGTAATTACTTCCAGTATAAGTGCTTCTATGAGCCGCTGTCCTCTCTTCACTGCGGTGCTGCTGGTCTACAAGCAGGCAGGCGAGGGGGACCTGGCGAGGCTTGTTTTAAGAAGGTAAACCAGCAGCGGCCGGGAGGGGGTGGGCAGGATGCCGCTTGACACATGACGCCGCCTGAAGAAGTAGCGTCACCTGGGGTCATGGGCGGCTCGGGCCTGTCTGCAGCCGCCCTGTGACCGCGCCGTCACTGAATGATCCTCCAGTCCCCCGCTGCGTCTCCGTTTCGATTCTGGCAACTTATCCAGTCGATGGATATTGTGCCTGCACCGCATCCTCAAGGACGTGACTAGCTGAGTCACCAGAATCAAAACTTAGGTGCAGCAAGGGATTGGAGGATCATTCAGGGGGGGGGGGGGGGGGGGGGGTGGTCTTAGAAGCCCCAGGTAAGTGAAACCCATTTCTTATAGCTTGGTTTAGGTTCCCTTTAAAGATCTAGCATTGCTGTAGTGAGGCACGATAGGAGCCCCCACCTGCCGGACCCAGAAGCACACTACAGTTCAGTCCTTCCCAGAGTAGGATTATCCACCAGGCAATCTAGGCAGGTGTCTGTGGCCTAGTGTGTGTCAAGAGGCCCACCTGCTGCTCGCTTTGACCTCTCTTCACTCCAGCTTACCTAAAGGATCACAAAAGGGCCCCAAATCTACAGCCTTGCCTAGAATTCAGCCCTACCCATTCACTTCTGTTGGAACCTTTACATCACACTTCAAAGAGGGGATACGCCTTGAAGTATTCGCTGGTTACTCATTTTGGAATACAGTCCATGTGATCCCTGTTTTTATCCAAGACACCTCTCCACCTACGTAAATTGTCTACAGAAGAAAATCCTACAAACTCTTCCATTTAGCATAGAATGGAATATCGCAGGCCTGGCAGTGAACAGAATCTACGGAGGCTGATGGTGGACAAACCTTCTCTGCTGCGTCCGATGAAATGTTGCAGGTGTGGCTGGGTGGGTATATCCTCTTGCATCTCTTGTCTCCCCCATGCAGGGCCCAGGAATTGGCAAAGTCGTGGCTTTTGTCTGCTAGAATTCCTGAGTTTATTAAAAAAAAAGAAAGAAAATTAATTAGAATTGCAATAATGTAGCAGGCATATTTAAAGGTTTCAAATCAGAGTTCTTCTTTAACATTAAAGAGAAACTGTAGTGAAAATAACATGAATAAAACTGCTTATATTTTACAATATTCATTTGTAAATTATTTAGTCAGTGTTTGGCCATTATAAAATCTTCCCTCTCCCCAGGGCCGGTTCTCTCATGAAGCAAAGTGAAACATTTGCATCAGGTGCAGAGTCCATACCTCCCAACTTTTTGAGATGAGAAAGAGGGACACTTAAGCCACACCCTAATCACGCCCCCAGCACACCCCTAGTCATGCATATGATAAAAGATTTATAACAAAGAAAGGCTTTATTCAAGTTTAGCAAATAACATGGTCAATTGACAAGTCAGGTACAAACCATCATAACAAGTCATACAATCGGCAATCATAACAAGATAAGAAGGAGGAGAGAGAAAAGCATTCAGAAGAGAGCTCTAGGTGTTCGGATTTAAATTCTCGCAATAAGTAGACCATGGATCCCAGATAGAGTTGAATCTATCAAGGTTATCAATTGAGGCATAAAATAGTCTGTCAGTTAGTTTAATATTGTTCATCCTGTCAGAGATCAGGGCAATGGAAAGAGTGGCAGTTTTCCATTTCAGAGCTATGGCTCAGAGAGCTGATAACACCAAATATCTATATAGTTTCTGATATTTCTTTAAAATTACTGGGTTCGGGAAAAATAATAAGGCTTGCTTTTTGGTGATCTTAATATTCAAAGAGAATATCTTAGAGGCCAGCTCGTTCCATTGATCCCAAAACTCTTGAGCGACCCTACAGTCCCAAAAGATATGGGAAAGGGAGCCATTGTTATTACAATTACGGAAGCATAAGGAGGAGACTGTAGGGAATATCCTATGCAGTTTCATTGGGGTAAAGTACCAGTGAAGCATAAGCTTAATGGCAGTGTCCTTTAAGACATTGGAGGCTGAAGTTGAGGCCACATTTGACCAAATTTTTGCCCAGGTGCCTAGATCCAGTTGTTCTCCTAGGTCTTGTTCCCATTTTAACATATAAGGCAATTTACTGTCAGTGCCCGTATCAATCAGTAGTAGGTACATTTTTGAGATAGAGCCTCTGCCTCGGCCTTGGTTATAGTACATATTCTCGAAAGGTTTAAGGGGATCTTGTGGGATAGGGTTGTATAATGACTGAAAATAATGCTTGATTTGGCAATAGTGGAACATTTCTTCATCGGGAATAGATCTAGAGAAGCGAAAGTGATAGAAAGATGAAAACTTATCAGCTATCCAAAATTTATTGGCTGTGATTAAACCTTGGTCTTTCCACCAAGAGAAAGATTGGGGGTTTTCTAGGGCTGGGAGGAAATCTGGGTTACCCAAAAAGGATATCCGAGTAGACAAAATAGGGGCTAATTGAAATTGGGCTTGAGTGAGAAACCATAATTTGAGGGATTGGGCTACAATAGTATTAAGAGGGAGAATTTTGGAAACTATCTGCTTATTGGGAGAGGCTATTAGTGTAGGTAAATGATAAGGTTCAATTGAGCCTGCTTCAAACTGGCACCATAATGGAGGATCCACCGTTTGGTTCCAGTCCAATAATTGAGAGGTACGGGCAGCTAAATAATAGAGCCATAAGTTGACCATGCCTATCCCGCCAGAAAGCTTATGCCGATATAATATTTTGGAACGGATACGAGGGGGTTTATTGTCCCATACAAATTTGTTAAGAAGGGATTGGAGTTGAGCTAGTTGACTCTTCCGAAGGAGGGTGGGCAAAGTCCTGAAATAATACAGCAGTTTAGGTAAAAGGATCATCTTACATGCCAGGCTGCGGCCTAGCCAGCCAATCTTATAAGTTGACCAGTCTTTAAGGTGTTTAGAGATGGTTGTAAATAAAGGGGGATAATTTGCTTCAAAAAGAGATGAATATTTGGGGGTCAAAAATACCCCCAGATACTTAAATTTTTGATACTGCCATTTAAAATCGAAGTTCGCTTCTAATAGTTTAACTGCAGGTCTGGGAAGATTGATTGGCATAGCCGCAGACTTGGCAGTGTTAACCTCAAGTCCTGAGAAAGAGGCAAATTTTCCCAACAACGGGAGCAATATTGGGAGCGAAGTGACAGGCTGAGATAAAAATAACAACACGTCATCTGCATAGAGCAACATTTTATAAGTTTCATCATAACCGTGGATGTCAGGGTGTTGGCGCAGGGCTTCCGCCAAGGGCTCCACAGCCAGGGCAAAAAGCAAAGGAGATAGTGGGCACCCCTGACGGGAGCCCCTGCGCAACCTAATGGGGTTAGAGCAAGCTCCTGGGATATGAATGTGGGTTACTGGGTCAGTGTAAAGAGCCTTTATAGCCGATACAAAAGGACCACATATACCAAAGGAGGGTAAAACCATATGTAAATACTCCCAGCCCACCGAATCAAAAGCCTTATTGAAGTCTAAGCTTAACATCAAGAAACGAGAGTCGGTGAGCTGGGAGTCCTGGATAAGATTAAGGGCTAAACGGACATTGTCATACCCCTGGCGGCCTGGTATAAAGCCAGATTGTTCTTTTTGGATTAAGGAGTGCACCATCGAAGCCAGTCTGACAGAGAGAATTTTGGAGAATAATTTTATGTCATTATTAATGATTGAGATAGGTTGAAAATTATTAGGGAGGGAGTGGTCTAGACCTGGCTTAGGGATTAGGGACATGTTGGCTGAGAGCATTTCTGGAGGAAAAGTCTCTCCTTTTAGGGCAGCGTTAAAGACAGGGGTCAAATGAGGAATTAATAAGTGTGCAAATTTTTTGTAATAAGTGGATGAGTACCCATCAGGACCAGGGGCAGAGGAGGATTTAAGTTCTTTAATTGCTATGGCTAATTCATTGTGGGTGATAGGAGCGTTTAACCGTGACAATTGTTCAGAAGAAAGGTTGGGCAAGTTCAGAGAAGATAGCCAGGATGATGCCTGACTGGCTTCGATAGGGGCTGGTGAACCCAGGAGTTTAGAATAGAATTTTTCAAAAATTCGGATGACTTGCTGGGGTAAAACCTCTAGGCGGCCACTATCATTCCTCAATTTATAAGCATGAGGGGGTTTATAAAAGTTATTCAATTTTCTGGCAAACATGGTGAAGGGGTTTTGCCCATATAGTGTGAATTTGGCTTTTATAAATTTGAGAGCTTTTTCTGCCTTATTATTTAATAGGAGATTCAGTTCGGTCCGTTTATGTTGGAGCAACTGAACTAAGGCGGGGTCCATCGAGGAGCCATGTGACTTATATAGTGTTTCTAACTCTGAAGTAAGGGAGGCGATTTTTTGTGATCTGTCATTCTTTGCCTTAATAGCTTTTGATATGAGGATGCCTCTGATTGAGGGTTTATGGGCAGCCCATAGTAGCCCTGGGGAGAGATCAGGAGATGAGTTAAGGCAAAAATAATCTTCTATAGAGGCTGCTATCTCAGAACGGTCAGCCTCTGAGGCAATTAAGCTGTCGTTAAGGCGCCAGCGTTTATATGAAAGGGGTGGACCAAAGGAATTAAATTGAACCAAGACAAAATTATGATCTGACCAGGGGCAGATTTCTATGGAAGAAGCTGATATGCTGGCTGAAAAATGTGGAGTCAAAAATATATAATCTAGCCTAGCATAAAAACCTCTGGCATGAGAATAAAAAGTGTACTCCCGAGAGCCTATATTGAAAGCTCTCCAGATATCGACCAATTGGTTCTGAGACAGCAGCCTCTGCAACTTTCTAGGGAAACTACGAGCAAAGGGTGAGAGGGTGCTCCTGTCTAGTGTTGGGTTGGCTACCACATTAAAATCGCCTGCTAAGATTAAGTTAGGAGAGGAGTATTTTTCCAATAGAGAATTCAGTTTAATAAAGAAGTCAGCTTGAGCTGTATTGGGGGCATAGCAATTAAGCAAGGTTGTTAGTTTACCGGCCAGGATCCCTTTCAAGATTAAAATTCGGCCCTCTGGGTCCTGATAGGACTCCTGTAATTCAAATGATACAGAATTGTGTATAAAAATTGAAACCCCTCTAGCTTTTTTAGCAAAAGTGGAGTGATAGTGGCGGCCAAAAGCCCTGTCAAAGAACTGTGGGGATTTTCCACGGGCAAAATGAGTCTCCTGCAAAAAGAGTAGTGTAGCTCCTAAGCGTTTATATGCAGAAAAGGCCTTATGCCGTTTGCAGGGTTCATTTAAGCCCTGCACGTTGTGTGATATCATTTTAACCATAATTAGAGTTTACATATAAAGGGCACAACCAGCTTATCAATGATGAGAATACCTGAGAGGACTGAAAAGTGAACAAAGCCTTGAATAAAACAGAAATAACAGCTAACATAATCAAACATGAACAAAACAGGAACGTAGAATACCATCTGGAAGCCCTAAAGAGGGACATCTTAGTCCAGGAATCAACACCTTTTAAATATGGGCAGCTAATGATCTTCTAAGCAGCCCCAAAGATGAGGGGGGGAAAAAGGCAGGCAGTCAACGGTCTTGGCATGGTGCCTGATCAGCCCCGGTTAACAGTACACATAAAGTGAGGGAGAGCATTAATAGTTACTGAAGTCACCGCAGGGTCGGTTATTCATCCGGACGGGACATTCTGGGGGATTTGGAGGCCGAAGGTTGAGACCAAATCGGAGAGACACTCTGGCGTCGTTGAGAAGTCGGTACGGAGGGAGGTTGCAAACCCAGCTTCTCCAGTAGTGTAGCACCTTCAGCCTGAGTAGAAGCAGTAAGCACTGAGCCATCTTGTGCGATTATGACCCCAGCGATACTGTATTTTGGCAGCTATAAGCACCTTCGTGATGGCTTTCATTTCACGGCGTTTATCTAAAGTCACAGGAGAAACATCAGGGTATAGCTGTAGCTTAAAACCTTCAAATGAAATCTCGGTGGCTTTGCGTGCGGCCTGCAGGACACGTTCTTTTAAGATAAAGTCTTTAAAGCACATTACCACATCTCTGGGGGGCTTATTCTCAGGGGGCTTAGCCCGCAAGGCCGATGTATCCGATCGAACACAAAGGCATCTTCATCCACATCAGGGAGAAGGTCAGCAAACACTTTGGTAATCGTAGGCCTTAAATCGGTATAGGATTCAGGGAGACCCCGGAGACGCAGGTTACTGCGCCTATTACGATTGTCCAAATCTTCCATATGGAGATGCATAGAGCTTACCTCGGATTTGAGGGTGTCATGTTCAGCCGCCAACTGCTTGTGTGCTTTGCATAGCTCATCGTGCTTTGTCTCTAGAACGCCAGGGCGGGCTCCGATTTCTGCTATCTCGTGAGAGAGGGCCTCCGTGGTTTTGCGGAGTTCCGTTTGCAACTTGCCTACAAACCTGTTGTAGGTGCGGTCCAGGGCATCTTCAAGGTCCCGCTTAGTGAGGCCAAGTTGTTCCGGGCTACAAGAGCGAGAGGAAGAGTGTCTCTGAGGCGATGAGCGGTTGGAGCGCCTGGAGCCATGTTGTGAGGACGCCATCTTGGGTTGGGCCCGGAGAAAGTAGCTCATAAGAGGGCCTTCCGAGCTGCGGACTTGCGACTTATTTCTCCCCGGCATGCACTAAGTTGGGGGGATGAAGGCAAGATGAGATTTGGATGATGGCAGGGCAATTGGATTACATCCCCGGCATAAAAGGGTTGAATCAGAGCGGAGCTTAGCTCACATGCGTCCGGCCGGAAGCATGCCACGCCACGCCCCCCATGATAAAAGATTTAATGAGAAAAATATGTTGTTTTATAATTCAAACCTTTCTATCCTGGTTCATTTTCTTTAATTTTAGCATTTTAAAATAAGTAATATATCAATTTAAAGGATGGGAATAAAGTTTAGAGTCAAACACATTTTTAGGTAAAGAAATATATATACTTACATAGAAAGAGGGACAAAGTCTTGAAAGAGGGACAAATGAGAAGGAAAGAGGGACAGAGGAACAGTGCTTCCAAAGAGGGACTGTCCCTCTGAAAAAGGGACAGTTGGGAGCTATGAGAGACTACAGGGGCAGCATTATTGTACTGTGTTTACACTAACTGCATGCAGTCAGAGAGGGGGAGAAGCAGAAGTCAGAGAAGAGGTTATCATTGGTGAAAAGCAGCTTGTTGTGCTATGTGAGGAGTCTGACAGTGAGTGAGGAGGGGGAAGGCAGGAGAGCATCATTGGGGAAAAGCAGCTTGTTGTGCTGTGTGAGGAGTCTGACAGTGAGTGAGGAGGGGGAGGCAGGAGAGCATCATTGGGGAAAAGCAGCTTGTTGTGCTGTGTGAGGAGTCTGACAGTTAGTGAGGAGGGCAAAGGCAGGAGAGCATCATTGTGGAAAAGCAGCTTGTTGTGCTGTGTGAGGAGTCTGACAGTGAGTGAGGAGGGGGAAGGCAGGAGTGTTTCATTTGACTTGCAAAGGGAGGGAGGAGGTGGCACTGCTGCCCTGGCTAAGGAGGAACGGAGAGGCTGAGGGGGAGCAGTTTGTTTGTCCCAGACTCACAGCCAGCCAGTGTGCTATCGTGTTGAGCTGCAGCATGTCACGTGAGAAGAACATTAAATGACACAGAGTAAATTATCAGGTGCTGTGCAATCATTCCAAAACGGGTAGAGGGAGGGGCACATCCTCACGTTTGCCTCAGGCACAGGGGCGTAACTAGGCCCCACCGGGCCCCCCTGCAGAATTTCAGAGCGGGCCCCCCCCCTCTCCCTGGGGCCCGCTCGTGGCCGTTTTGTGGGGGCTGGAGGGGTGGCAGCATGAAGGGAAAGCCTTGGCCACAGTCGGCGGGGAGAGGGGAAGTCCCCCCCCTCTCCCTCACCTCGAGGCTCTCCCCTCTGCGCTCCCCTCCAGCTAGTTACAGTGTGGGGAGCGGGCAGCGGCAGGCAGATACATACCTTCTTCCGTGCGTTCCACCGCATACTCCTCGCTCCAGCGGCTGACGTCACTTTTGGAAGCGACGTCAGCCGCTAGAGCGAGGAGTATGCGGTGAACGCACGGAAGGTATGTATCTGCCTGCCGCTGCCCACACTGTAACTAGCTGGAGGGGAGCGCAGAGGGGAGAGCCCCTAGGTGAGGGAGAGGGGGGGGGGAACTTCCCCTCTCCCCACCGACTGTGGCCAAGGCTTTCCCCTCATGCTGCCACACCTCCAGCCCCCACGAAACGGCCCCGAGGGGGGGGGCCGGGCACCCCCCCCCCCCCCCCCCCCCCCCGTGGGAGCAGGGGCTGCAGGGCCTATTGTTACGCCAGTGCTCAGGCAGCAAAAAGCCTAGAACCGCCCCTGCCTCTCCCTGATTTACATTCTGAAATATATCACTGGTGGTGACATCTGTAGTCCTGTCTGGTGCATCTCTGCAGAATGTTCGTTTACTGAGAGTTCTATGCACAGAGGGAGATTCTGCTTGCTTATCGGTTGGAGAAAGCTGTTATTTCCTGCAATTTAACGAGGTTCACAGACAGGAAACTGTTGCTCTTAAAAGTAAACCTGCATGTAGAGATAAAAGTTGAACTCTATTATAGATTGCAGTCATGTCAGTGTTTAGATGTTGCTTTTGTACAACAGTGATTAACGTTTTTTTTTTCTTCTTCATTTTTTCACTTCCTGATCAATGTGATTGGCACACAGTGATCAGGAGGTCAGGAGCCAATGAAAACACTTCCTGACCGACAGGAGAAAGCTCAGCTGTCACATTGCAGCCATGTTTACTTCCTCTAGGAGCAGCGATCAGCCTGTCTAGAGCCTATGCCGCAACAGAGTTCTAGAGCCACAGATGTGGCGTAGATTCTAATTACGGCAGTCCTGATCAGATAAACCATCGTATCTATCCTACTTCTAAAACTGACTTTTTTAACTGGGCATGTGTAAGTAAGGTCTGCACACGCCCAGTAGAAAAAACGCTTGTGCACAGAGAAAGAAAGCTGTGCATGAGCAGCTTCGTTCTACTGGGCATGAGCAGACCTAACCTGCACATGCCCAGTTCAGATTTGCTCATCCACGGCTGGCAGTGCAAGCAGAAGATGAAGAGGGTCACTGACCTGGAAGGTTAGGCTTTACAAGGATCCAGGAAGCCACTGAACCATCCAGGGACATCTCACCACTGAGGTACCTAACTTTTACCACCTCCCCACTTTAGATTTGCTTTAACCCCCCCCCCCCCCCCCCCCTACACTAGAGGTAACATGCAAGTTTTCAGTCTTTGCAGACACCTTTTACCTAAACCCACTGTTCACCTCCCCACGTTTTCAGTTCACTCGACAAGACTGGCGCTCACTGTCCAAATAGTGCAATCATCCTCAGATGGTTGATTCTTCAGAACATATCTACACCTCTAAATGGAAGAGACATAAGAGACAGAGACACATCATAGTGTAGGGTGCCTGTATAATGTTGTTTTTCACCTCTGTGTACCCCAATACCCGTATAAAAGAGCGCACCAGAAGTGTCAACAAACTCTGCCACCTTAGGGATAGGGGATCTGAACACCCCCCCCCCCCCCCCTTTAAACCCTGCTCACCAGATGGTCTCTTTTATGCTTGCATATCACTCCACGTCGTAACTTCCAATAGCCATATACCTCATAAAACAAATGAACTTATCATGTGTAAAACCATTATTTAATTGGCTTCTCGCCTAAAATTCATATGCATACATAAAAAATCTTGATTAAAAGCATATCTCACAAACTCCGTAGCCTGCGGGAACCCCACATTTTCAGTTTATTAGTAAAGCTGAATAAGAGAAAACGTCATTACTCCCATAATGTTAACACCCGAAGCAGACGTTCACGTGACCCTGACATACTGCCAACAAACTTGAAACTGGCAGCAGAGTGGGCGGGCACACGAGCTAGAGAACAGCTCTCTGGCTACTCCATTTGCTACTGACAGATTAACTCTCTGTGGCCAGCACTGCAGCTCTCCACGCTCTTATTACTATGAGGCTGTACTATAGCAGCAGTGGGTTAGAAAGAGGTGGAATACGGATGCAACGTGATGCAAAAAACTCTATGCATTGCTTATTACTGTTAATTTAATATCATATTGATTTAAAAAATGGTGAATTAGGCTTTTGCAGCCCAAACTGTAATAATAATCCAAACATTTGTGTAGCACTTTTCTTCTGTCGGACTCAAAGCGCTCAAGAGCTGCAGCCACTGGGACACGCTCAAGAGGCCATCTTGCAGTGTTAGGGAGTCTTGCGTTGAACTCCTTACTGAATAGGTACTGACCCTAGCCAGGATTTGAACCCTGGTCTCCCATGTCAAAGGCGGTGCCCTTAACCAGTACACTATCCAACAACTGTAGTGACATATAAGTAGAGTGCAGTCAATAATTCAGGATAACCACTTTTATGGTAATTTTTCTGATATCAGCACCAACAACAACAACAACAACAAATAACATTTGTAAAGCGCTTTTCTCCCGTGGGACTCAAAGCGCATAAGCATGGCTCCGACCATCGTGGTACAGGGGAAGAATTTTATAAATCTGGAAATGCCAGGCTAAACAGGTGGCTTTTCAGTCTGGATTTGAATAGCTCCAGGGATGGTGCTGTCTTTACTGGGTGTGGTAGGGAGTTCCAAAGAGTAGGGGCAGCATGACAGAAGGCTCTGTCTCCAGATTTTTTGAGGTGCACTCTGGGAGTGACCAAGTTTATAGAACTTGCTGATCTGAGGTTGTGCGAGGTGTGGTGCAGCTTCAGCAAGTCCTTCATGTATCCAGGGCCCAGATTGTGCAGGGATTTGAATGTCAGCAGCACCAGAAACATTCCCTACAGCTGTCCATTGGTATGCAGCCCCGCCTTTCAAGTGAGGTCACAGCCTAGGCCATTTAGCTAAGTGGAATTCTTTTCCCAGAGCATTCTGGGAGACCAGGCTTTTTTTCTTCACTGGCTTTGGAATTCTTAAAAAACAAACTTTCCGCAGAGCTGCACCTGGCAGGACTAAAGTTGTCACCACCGGTGATAAATGTCAGAATGTAAATCAGGGAGAGGAAAGATGTTACAATGGGCAAACACTGACTAAATCATTTATAAGTGAATATAGAAAAAAATAAAATAAGCAGTTTTATTTATTATGTAATTTTCACTACAGCTCCTCTTTATTACAGGCACTGTGTCTGCATACAGTTTCTTTGCAGTGTTTTTATAGCTCCAGCTGGATGCTATCCACAGCCCCCTGGCAGGCGTCCAGCCCCCATTATCTGCTCAGTGCACACGGCACCTCCCCGGTCCTGTCTGTCGGCGGCTGCAGAACCCATGTTTAGAATAATACATTTTCATTCTTCCTGCAAGAAAACATGCGATTTCAAAGGAAGCCTCTTGTAGAACATTTCTGCACAAACCCGGCCGCCGTGCGACTCAGAATCCGGTGTCAGGGCAGCGCCGGGGGCGGGTCACACGCAGAGGTCTGCAGCAGCAACAGGTCTCCGGCCGCTAATGTTAGGCTATGGAATCACTGTGAACTACATCACACCTGCGGCGACGGGTAGCCAGACTACCAGCACCCCTGCGGCAATGTATAGCCACTCATATAGACTATCAGCACCCCTGCGGCAATGTATAGCCACTCATATACACTATCTGCACCCCTGCGGCAATGTATAGCCACTCATAGACTATCAGCACACCTGTGGCAATGTATAGCCACTCATAGACTATCAGCACACCTGCGGCAATGTATAGCCACTCATAGACTATCAGCACCCCTGTGGCAATGTATAGCCACTCATATAGACTTTCAGCACCCCTGCGGCAATGTATAGCCACTCATATAGACTATCAGCACCCCTGCAGCAATGTATAGCCACTCATATAGACTATCAGTACCCCTGCAGCAATGTATAGCCACTCATATAGACTATCAGCACCCCTGCAGCAATGTATAGCCACTCATATAGACTATCAGCACACCTGCAGCAATGTATAGCCTCTCATATAGACTATCAGCACACCTGCAGCAATGTATAGCCACTCATATAGACTATCAGCACCCCTGCAGCAATGTATAGCCACTCATATAGACTATCAGCACATCTGCGGCAATGTATAGCCACTCATATAGACTATCAGCACACCTGCAGCAATGTATAGCCACTCATATAGACTATCAGTACCCCTGCGGCAATGTATAGCCACTCATATAGACTATCAGTACCCCTGCAGCAATGTATAGCCACTCATATAGACTATCAGCACACCTGCGGCAATGTATAGCCACTCATATACACTATCAGCAACCCTGTGGCAATGTATAGCCACTCATATAGACTATCAGCACACCTGCAGCAATGTATAGCCACTCATATAGACTATCAGCACCCCTGCAGCAATGTATAGCCACTCATATAGACTATCAGTACCCCTGCGGCAATGTATAGCCACTCATATAGACTATCAGTACCCCTGCAGCAATGTATAGCCACTCATATAGACTATCAGCACATCTGCGGCAATGTATAGCCACTCATATACACTATCAGCAACCCTGTGGCAATGTATAGCCACTCATATAGACTATCAGCACCCCTGCAGCAATGTATAGCCACTCATATAGACTATCAGCACCCCTGCAGCAATGTATAGCCACTCATATACACTATCAGCACCCCTGCAGCAATGTATAGCCACTCATATACTATCAGCACCCCTGCAGCAATGTATAGCCACTCATATAGACTATCAGCACCCCTGCAGCAATGTATAGCCACTCATATAGACTATCAGCACACCTGCAGCAATGTATAGCCACTCATATAGACTATCAGCACACCTGCAGCAATGTATAGCCACTCATATAGACTATCAGTACCCCTGCGGCAATGTATAGCCACTCATATAGACTATCAGCACCCCTGCGGCAATGTATAGCCACTCATATAGACTATCAGCACCCCTGCGGCAATGTATAGCCACTAGTATAGACTATCAACACACCTGCGGCAATGTATAGCCACTCATATAGACTATCAGCACCCCTGCAGCAATGTATAGCCACTCATATACACTATCAGCACCCCTGCGGCAATGTATAGCCACTCATATAGACTATCAGCACCCCTGCGGCAATGTATAGCCACTCACACTATCAGCACCCCTGCATCAATGTATAGCCACTCATATAGACTATCAGCACACCTGCAGCAATGTATAGCCACTCATATAGACTATCAGCACCCCTGCATCAATGTATAGCCACTCATATAGACTATCTGCACACCTGCAGCAATGTATAGCCACTCATATAGACTATCAGCACACCTGCGGCAATATATAGCCACTCATATAGACCATCAGCACACCTGCAGCAATGTATAGCCACTCATATAGACTATCAGCACCCCTGCGGCAATGTATAGCCACTCATATAGACTATCAGCACCCCTGCGGCAATGTATAGCCACTCATATAGACTATCAGCACACCTGCAGCAATGTATAGCCACTCATATAGACTATCAGCACCCCTGCGGCAATGTATAGCCACTCATATAGACTATCAGCACCCCTGCATCAATGTATAGCCACTCATATAGACTATCTGCACACCTGCAGCAATGTATAGCCACTCATATAGACTATCAGCTATTGGCTAAGTAGAGCCACTTCCGCTCCCATGGCGAGGGTGAACGATCGGGACCTTTTTCAAAATTGAGCGGGGGGCATCCGTGATTGAACATAGAGCCGCTGCCGGGGGTGTCCGTGATTGAACATAGAGCCGCTGGCTGGCTGGGACAGGCTACCGCACGCTGCATTTGAATGACATCGGGAGACACTCTTATTACCAATGTGGTGGCTGACATGACGCTGTACTCATCGCGCTGACCCCGCATCGGAGGTGTTTGTATCCCTGGCAGGCTTGCATCAGTACAGGAGGAGGAGGCGGCCAGTCTAGAAGACGTGCGTGAAGCACAACATGGTGCTGATGTCCCATCCTGCACACAGACCGGGTGCTGTGCCGCTGATGCATCCAGGTTACTAGATCCACATGACTCCCCAGAAGATGAATTGGTTATGTAAGCCCTCAATTTACAGTACTTACTGTAACTGGGGTGGGGGGGGGCAGATTACTGTGATGGAGGGGCTATTAATGTAATGGAGATCTTACTGTAACTTGGGTGGGACAGATTACTGTGGAGGGGGGATATTAATGTAATGGTATTACTGTAACTGTGGAGGGGTCTATTAATGTAATAGGAATATTACTGTAACTGGAATGGGGGCAGATTACTGTAATGGGGGCTAATAATGTAATGGGGGTCTTACTGTAACTGAGGTGGGGGCAGAGTACTGTGACTGGGGGGGGCTATTAGTGTAATGGGGGTCTTACTGTAACTGAGGTGGTGCAGATTACTGTGACTGGGGGGGCTATTAATGTAATGGGGGTATTACTGTAACTTGGGTGGGGGCAGATTACTGTAACTGGGAGGCTATTAATGTAACTGAGGGGTTATTACTGTAACTGGGGAGGGATTACTGAGACAGTTTTTGAGAAGAAGCTCCGCAAGAAGCCCCTGCACCATGGATGCACCAGGTTTAGTATATATATTTTTTTCCTGTTTTTTGGCCTCTAAACCTAGGTGCGTCTTATGGTCCGGTGCGTCTTATGGTCCGAAAAATACGGTAAATCTTATGCTGGGTAGACACGATGCGTTTTTCCGTTCGATTTTCCGTCTGATAGATTTCCGATTCAATTTTCCGAACGATTTCTGATTCGATCCTGTTATCTTTTCTTATCTATTTCCATTTACTTCTACGAGAAATCGATCAGAAAAACGATCGGAAATAATATCGGACATGTCGGAAATTATCTATCGAACCATGTACTTATGCTGGACATACACGGTTCGATTTTGCGCTCGATTCTCCCGCTCGGTCGATTCCGCAGGCAATTCACTTATCTTCCGCTCGTTTTTCTTATCTTTTTCCATTGTGTTCAATGTGGAATCGAGCGGCAAAACGATAGGGCGGAAGATCGGACATGTCGGAAATCACCTATCGAGCCATCTAAATGTCTCGAGTCAAAAATGAACCGTATATTCCCAGCATTACACAAAATTGTATGATGTGTACCTAGCATTAGGGTTAGGCATCGGTAGAGGAAGGTCTTAGGAAGGGAGGGTTCTGTGTAAGAGTAACGTTAGGTAAAGACATAGTAAAATATCGGTAGAGATAACTGATATTTTATTATTGGTATTAAGTAGTAGATTATGTGTAATTTTACTGATAATCAACTAGAGGCAATCCCCGCGCCCTTTTTTCCAAGCGCCTTTTTAACATTTTACACGTACTGTAAAACCACTGAAGGGCTTCCCTTTTCCTTTACCCGTTTTCACTGATACTCATTCATTACAAAGTAGACAGGATAGTCCATGCTTAGGTCACCACACTTCCTCTGTGCTATTTCCTGGATGTAATTAATGCTCGTCATATGGAGGACTCTGCCAAGCAAATTCCAGAGTCATCAACTATCCAATAATACAGGAGATGCCAAATACAATCTTCCTTTTCTTCAAAAGGAGGTATCTGTAACTATTCATCAAGACGTGAGGAAGAAGTCTCACTCTCTACAACAATGCGTCATCTGGTCGAACATTTCCAGATAACCTTAAAGGACAACTGAAGAGCAGGGGCAAACCCAAGATTTTCAAGGGGGGGATTCCTGAAAGGTCTTCCTCAGCCACGCACAAATTCAATACAGTATAATAATATGGTAGGACATCATGCTGGGGACACATAATGCAATTTCCCATCTGACTGACAGGATCTGACAATTATTTCCTAAATGTCCCATCTGCTCCCGATTGACAACGGGATCGCTCAGGAGCAGTTTGGATACAGATAATAATGAGGACAGCCGACATTGCTAATGAAGGGGAAAGTGAAGCATTCACACAGCAGGGCACAGGGCTGTGCTCATACCGGACTCTGTTAAATTCCCCAGAGCTGCTCCATGCTCTGTACACACGCTGCTGCTCCATGCTCTGTACACACACTGCTGCTCCATGCTCTGTACACACACTGCTGCTCCATACCCTGTACACACATTACTGCTCCATGCTCTGTACACACACTGCTGCTCCATGCTCTGTACACACACTGCTGCTCCATACCCTGTACACACATTACTGCTCCATGCTCTGTACACACACTACTGCTCCATGCTCTGTACACACACTACTGCTCCATGCTCTGTACACACACTACTGCTCCATGCTCTGTACACAGGCTGCTGCTCCATCCAAAGTCAATGTAGGCAGGAAAGAAAGGGGGTGGAGCTGTGAGCTGCAGAATGCCTGCAGATATTCTGGTGTCTCAACTTGTGCCTGTCCCCAGACACTGCACTGCCCTGGTCTGAGGGGGGATTCTGGGCAGCTGTTAACCCCCCTGCGTTTGCCTATGGAAGAGGGATATGTAGACTGCCATATGTATTTCCTTTTAAACAATACCAGTTGCCTGGCTATCCTGCTGATCCTCTTTTTTTTAATACTTTAAGCCATAGACCCTGAGCAAGCATGCAGCAGATCAGTTTTTTTTCATTACATTATTGTCATATCTGACGAGATTAGCTGCATGCTTGTTTCTGGTGTGTGTGATTCAGACACTACTGCAGCCAAATAGATTAGTGGGACTGCCAAGCAACTGGTATTGAGTAAAAAGAAATAAATAGAGCAGCTTCCATATCCCTCTCACTTCAGGTGTCCTTTAATCTGCTCATAGGCAGGAACAAAACCCTAAGTTATTGTTCTCATCATCTTAAAGAGAATCTGTACTGTAAAATTCTTACAATAAAAAGCATACTATTCTATTCATTATGTTCTCCTGGGCCCCTCTGTGCTGTTTCTGCCACTCCCTGCTGCAATCCTGGCTTGTAATTGCCATTTTTATCCAGTGTTTACAAACAAAAGACATAGCAAGTGATACTGTGACGGTTGAGTGCCACAACTCAGACGTCTGATTATTGGTGATCTGCGGAATCACCAATAATGCAGACGCTATACTCGATTATGTGTGATCCGCAGAATCACCAATAATACCAGTATAGCAAGACCAAGATCAGAGTGTGTTGGTGCAACCGTAACGTCAATGATTTTACAGGATTTTTTAAAGGAGTTGGTAAGGAATAATCTGGATACAAAACAAGACAGATTAGACAAAAGGCTTCCCAGTGGGGCTGGGAAGGATACAGACAGAGAATACGGAGGTAGTATAGCTGGTCTCTGCCAGGGGTGCCGGCGAGAGACAAGAACCAATCAGACAGATAATAACAGACATTCACCAGATAGCAGACTAGTCCTATCAGACTTTAGCTGCTGTGCAACAGAGACCCCTGTCCCACCCGAGTCGGGAAGCGACACCCGGGATGGCGTGGCCGCAGAAGTGACATCAGGTGTGAAAGCAGCTGCGCTGCTTTCCACCACAGAGGTAACATCTTTGATCGTTACAGAGACGCTGAGAGGAGCTGAGTGTGTGAGTCATACAGAGTGTGCAGGGGGCCTGGAGAGGGTGTGTATAGTTTCTATCCAATCACAAGCAGCACAGCACATTCCAGCCTGACTGCCTCAGCCCAACAGAGCCGACAGAGGAGAGAAGATTAGATCATATAACAGAGATAACACAGCCGCTGTGCAAATAGGAAAGGCTGCAGTTAGACAGAGCACATTAGAACAGGTATAGGAACTTATAGGATAGCAGAAATAAGGATGAAAATTTTGTTACAGTCTCTTTAAAGGTGGCCACACACCATACAATTTTGTAAATATCTGTTCAATTTAAGAATTTCAATCAATTTTTCTGACTGACTGTAACATTTTAAATATCTGACCAATGTACCACACACATATGTTTAATTTTCCCCCAATTATGATAAAAATGATTGGAAACTCTGAGAAAATTGATAGGGTGTGTATATTAATAACTCGACAATCAAACACACATCATATAATATTTAGAAAAATTGAAGAAAAACTTCCAGCACTCCGGATCGATAAAAGTCAAATAAAAAAAAAAGCCTTTGATTTTTTCAGGAAATCCGATCATGTTTATCGAATTGCAATAAAATCAGATCATTTTATTGTATCGTGTGTGGCCACCTTAAAAGTGCTACCAAATCCCCAGATAACTCTTGGTGAACAAAGCTCCCAAATAAAGTATGCATTATAGCTCATAGCTCCCAACTGTCCCTCTTTTGGAACCAAATCCCTCTGTCCCTCTTTCTTCCTCATGTGTCCCCTTTTCAGGACCTATATACAGATCTGTGTAAATATATGTATTTTTCTGCTGAAAAATGTGTTTCATTGACTTTAACCACTTAAGGACTGCAGTCATAAAACCCCTTAAAGAGAACCCGAGGTGTGTTTAAAGAATGTTATCTGCATACAGAGGCTGGATCTGCCTATACAGCCCAGCCTCTGTTGCTATCCCAAACCCCCCTAAGGTCCCCCTGCACTCTGCAATCCCCCATAAATCACAGCCGTGCTGTGAGGCTGTATTTACATCTGTAGTGTCAGTCTCAGCTGCTCCCCCGCCTCCTGTATAGCTCCGGTCCCTGCCCCCATCCCTTCCCTCCAATCAGCAGGGAGGTAAGGGATGCAGGCGGGGACTGGAGTTCTACAGGAGGCGGGGAGAGCAGCAGACTGACACTATAGAGATAAACACAGCCAGCTCTGACAAGCTGTTTGTCAGCAGCATGGCTGTGATTTATGAGGGATTGTAGAGTGCAGGGGGACCTTAGCGGGGTTTGGGATAGCAACAGAGGCTGGGCTGTATAGGCAGATCCAGCCTCTGTATGCAGATAACATTCTTCAAACCCACCTCGGGTTCTCTTTAAGGTCCAGACACTTTATTTCCATTTAGACCACTGCAGCTTTAACGGTTTATTGCTCGGTCTAAATGAATTTTACCTCCTTTTCTTGTCACTAATACAGCTTTCTTTTGGTGCTATTTAAATGCTGCTGTGATTTTTAGTTTTCATTATATTCATCAAAAAAGACACGAATTTTGTCAAAAAAAATGATTTTTTTAACTTTCTGTGCTGACATTTTTCAAATAAAGTAAAATTTCTATATACATTTTTGTCCAAATGTATTGTGCTACATGTCTTTGATTAAAAAAAATAAAAAATCCAATAAGTGTATATTTATTGGTTTGGGTAAAAGTTATAGCGTTTACAAACTATGGTGCCAAAAGTGATTTTTCCCATTTTTAAGCATCTCTGACTTTTCTGAGCACCTGTCATGTTTCATGAGGTGCTAAAATTCCAGGATAGTATAAATACCCCCCAAATGACCCCATTTTGGAAAGAAGACATCCCAAAGTATTCACTAAGAGGCATGGTGAGTTCATAGAAGATTTTATTTTGTCACAAGTTAGCAGAAAATGACACTTTGTGACAAAAAAAAAAATAACTTTCCATTTCTGCTAACTTGTGACAAGAAAAAAATAAAATCTGCCACGGACTCACCATGCCCCTCTCTGAATACTTTGGGATGTCTACTTTTTAAAATGGGGTTATTTGTGGGGTGTGATTACTGTCCTGGCATTTGGGGGGGTGCTAAATTGTACACACCCCTGTAAAACCTAAAGGTGCTCATAAGACTTTGGGCCCCTTAGCGCACCTAGGCTGCAAAAAAGTGTCACACATGTGGTATCGCCGCACTCAGGAGAAATAGTATAATGTGTTTTGGGGTGTATTTTTACACATACCCATGCTGGGTGGGAGAAATATCTCTGTAAATTAGATTTTTTTTATTTATTTTTACACACAATTGTCCATTTACAGAGATATTTCTCCCACCCAGCATGGGTATGTGTAAAAATACACCCCAAAACACATTATACTACTTCTCCTGAGTACAGTGATACCACATGTGTGACACTTTTTTGCAGCCTAGATGCGCTAAGGGGCCCAAAGTCCTATGAGTACCTTTTGGATTTCACAGGTCATTTTGAGGCATTTGGTTTCCAGACTACTCCTCACGGTTTAAGGCCCCTAAAAGGCCAGGGCAGTTTAGGAACCCCACAAGTGATCCCATTTTAGAAAGAAGACACCCCAAGGTATTCCGTTCGGAGTATGATGAGTTCATAGAAGATTTTATTTTTTGTCACAAGTTAGCGGAAATTGATTTTTATTGTTTTTTTTTTTCACAAAGTTTCATTTTCCACTAACTTGTCACAAAAAATAAAATCTTCTATGAACTCATTATACACCTAACGGAATACCTTGGGGTGTCTTCTTTCTAAAATGGGGTCACTTGCGGGGTTCTTATACTGCCCTGGAATTTTAGGGGCCCAAAACCGTGAAGAGTAGTCTGGAAACTAAATGCCTCAAAATGACTGTTCAGGGGTATAAGCATCTGCAAACTTTGATGACTGGTGGTCTATGAGGGGCCGAATTTTGTGGAACCGGTCATAAACAGAGTGGCCTCTTAGATGACAGGTTGTATTGGCACTGAAGTGCAGGAAGCGCAGGATGTTCTCAAATCGTGACCTTGACATGGCAGCAGAGAACATGGGCATGTGATGTATTGGGTGCGTAGACCAATAAGACCGCAATACATTATTTTTGACTAGACCCATGGTAAGCAGAAGGCCCCAAAAAATGTTACGTTCGGAAACTTGGAGTGGTTTCCACTGAAAAGGCTGGGCATGGTAGCTTCTTGGATTGGCGGTTGCGTATTGTGTGGCATAACGGTTGGTCTCAGCCACAATTAAGTCATACAGACCAGCAGTGACCCCGCAGGGGGCAGATTAGGGCCTGATCTGGTGGATAGGAGTGCTAGGGGGTGACAGGAGGTGATTGATGGGTGTCTCAGGGGGTGATTAGAGGGGAGAATAGATGCAATCAATGCACTGGGGAGGTGATCGGAAGGGGGTCTGAGGGGGATCTGAGGGTTGGCCGAGTGATCAGGAGCTCACACGGGGCAAATTAAGGCCTGATCTGATGGGTAGGTGTGCTAGGGGGTGACAGGTGGTGACAGGAAGGGATTGATGGGTGTCTCAGGGTGTGATTAGAGGAGGGAATAGATGCAAGCAATGCACTAGAGAGGTGATCACGGGGGGGTCTGCGGGCAATCTGAGGGTGTGGGCGGGTGATTGGGTGCCCGCAAGGGGCAGATGAGGGTCTGATCTGATAGGTATAATTGGTAGCAGTGACAGGGGGTGATTGATGGGTGATCAGTGGATGATTAGAGGGGAGAACAGATGTAAATAATGCACTGGGGAGGTGTTCAGGCGGGGTCTGAGGGTGATCTGAGGGTGTGGCCGGGTGTTTGGGTGCCCGCAGGGGGCAGATTAGGGTCTGATCTGATGGGTAGTGGTGACAGGGGGTGACGGGGTGATTGATAGGTGATCAGGGTGTGATAGAGGGGAGAATAGATGCAAGCAATGCACTGGCGAGGTGATCGGGGGGGTGGTCTGAGGGCGATCTGAGGGTGTGGGCGGGTGATTGGGTGCCCACAAGGGGCAGATGAGGGTCTGATATGATGGGTAGCAGTGACAGGTGGTGACAGGGGGTGATTGATTGATGATTACAGGGGAGAACAGATGTAAATAATGCACTGGGGAGGTGAAAAGGTTGGGGGTCTGAGGGCAATCTGAGGGTGTGGGCGGGTGTTTGGGTGCCCGCAAGGGGCATATTAGGGTTTGATCTGATGGGTAGCAGTGACAGGTGGTGACAGGGGGTGACGGGGTGAATGATAGGTGATCAGGGTGTGATTAGAGGGGTGAATAGATGCAAGCAATGCACTGGCGAGGTGATCAGGGGGGTCTGAGGGCGATCTGAGGATGTGGGCGGGTGATCAGGTACCCGCAAGGGGCAGGTTAGGGTCTGAGCTGATGGGTGGCAGTGACAGGTGGTGAGGTGACAGGGGATGAGTGATGGGTGATTGACAGGTGATTGACAGGTGATCAGTGGGTGATTACAAGGGAGGTTAGATGTATACAGTACACAGGGGAGAGGGTCTGGGGAGGATCTTAGGGTGTGGACGGGGGGTGATCAGGAGCCCCCGGGGGGCAGTTTAGGACCTCATCTAAAAAATAGTGTTGACAGATAGTGACAGGGAGTGATTGATGGGTGATTAGGGGGGTGATTGGGTGCAAACAGGGGTCTGAGGGGTGATCAGGGGGGGTCTGAGGGGTGCTGTGGGCGATCAGGGGGCAGGGGAGGCAGGATCAGTGTTTGTGTGTGCTTACTAGGGGGGCTGCCTCCTGCCATGGTGGTCCCTCGATCACTGGGACCACCTGGGCAGGAGGCAGCCTGTATAATACACTTTGTATACATTACAAAGCGTATTATACACTTTCTATGCGGCAGATCAGGGGTTAACAACCCGCTGGCGCTGCTAATTGGCCGGAGGGTTGACGTCGCGGTTGGGCAGATCCTAATGCTGGCGGATGCGCGCGATCCCCGGCAATTCAGTCCCCCAGGAGCCGCCGCCGATCAGCGTTACGCGGTCCTGGGGGTGCCACTCTGTCGCCGCCCATAGGTAGTGGGCGGTCGAAAAGTGGTTACATTTTATTCCCATCCTTTAAATTGTTATACAGACATTATTTCTTATTATCAAATGTTAGTTTGAAGTAAAATAAACCAGGATAGAGAGGACCAGTGTGAATTGAATTATAAAACAACACATTGCTCTTATGAAATCTTTATGGTATGCAGCGTGACTAGGGGTGTGTCAGGGGCATGGTTAGGGGTGCGGCATGGGGTGTGGCTTAAGTGTCCCTTTTTATTATCCCAAAAGGTGTGTGTGTAGGCAACAGGGAGGCAGCCATACAAGTCACAGACAGGGCGGACCTGGCAGCATGGGCAGCCCCTACTGTGGGTGAGGCCTCAAGTGACCGCTTGGTTCACCTTGGCCTAGCTGCACCCCTGCGTGTCAGAGGTGTAAAAAGGGTATGGGCAACAGTTTGAACAGTTTGTTAATGATTACCAATGATTCAAAGCATTGATAGAAGTGATCAATACCAGCACAGGCCAAATAGAGAGCCAGTGGTGTACCTAGGGAATTTGCTGATTATTTACAGACAACCCCCCCAGAAAAAAAGCAACCAGTTATTTTGATGGGAGGGTTGTCGGGTTGAGGCGCAGAGCGTGTTGCTGCAAATTTTGCAGGATTTGGGGGGAAAAGGAGTCGACAGCATGTGAATGGAGTTAAAGAGACACTGAAGCGAAAAAAAATATATGATATAATGAATTGGTTGTGTACTATGAATAATTACTAGAAGATTAGCAGCAAAGAAAATATTCTCATATTTTTATTTTCAGGTATATAGTGTTTTTTCTAACATTGCATCATTCTCTAATATGTGCAGATTACACAACACTCAGCATTCAAAATGATTCTTTCAGAGCAGTCTGTGAAACTAATGACCTCTCCTCTGCCAGAGGAAAAGTAAATAGTTAAGGAACAGTTGAGATAATAAAAGTCAGAAAACAGCCCTCTCCATGACTTTGAAAGTCGTAGAGCTTAATGGCTTTTTTGTATAGAGATAACAACTGGAGTTTCTTAACTTTTCCTGTACTGGAAACAATTAGACTGATGTATCTGATCTTAATGTTTTATTTCTTAGCTGTACTACACATACAAATCATAATATCATCATTTTTTTTTCACTTCAGTGTCTCTAACCGTTATGAAACTCTGTACTCCATGCAGTGCTACATAAGATGTAAGTGCTATATAAATACACAATAACATTAGACTTTGACTATGGTACGATTAGATTATGAGCTCCTCTGAGGACAGTCAGAAAAGGGGGGCATATGAACGAGGAGGATGCATAGGAGGAGGGGGGGATAGAGGTAGATGCACAAGACAGAGAGCCTGGTGGGAGAGGAGAAATGGCAGGAGGACCTCTCACCAGGACTGCAGACATCACCAGTGCTGTTTGGTAGGAACATGCTGTTAAAAGAAGCCACTAAAATCTGAAAAGAGGAAAGGGTCATGGGGAAGGTGGGAGGGGGAGCTGGGAAAAGAGATAAGATAACGTGCAATCAAACTAATCTAAATTGCCTGGAGCTTGCTTCACTGCTCACTACAGAAGTCGTCTGTCAGCATCGGTATTACTGGCTTCTGCAACAGCAGACTTACCTACATTATTGATTAATTACTCTGATCAGGATAAATGATCAATAGTCCATGGCACTCTGGTATTACAGCAGCCAGTGCACAAGGCTACTAATGACAGGCAACTTCTGAAGCACTAAACATATCCTGCCACCTCTCCCTGCTAATGTCCCAGCTGCAGCACAGCAATCATTCTCTCTACTCACCCTGCTGCTCTGCACATTCACTCACTGCAGGCTGTGTGTAGAGAACAAGGGGACACATTGGCCATGGGACAGGAAGGGGGAGGGGTGCTACATCTAGTGCAGGAAGTAGTACAGTCCCCTGCACTGCCTGCTGCTATTTTCCCAAAAGTTGGCCGAACTATGAAAAGAGGTCCCAGGTGAAGAACACAGTGGCTGAGCACCACAGCGGCACCCCTAGCCATGGCTATACCAGGTGCTGTGAGTACTTGTAGCCTTCTGGTAGGTACGACACTGTAGAGAGCTAAAACTGTGTGCATTCCCTATGGAATGACACAACTGCTCAACCCTTTTGGGGTTAGCTGTGCTCATCATCCCACACAGATCATGAATAGGGGAAAGGGAGGTGAAAAGTTACACTAGCAATAAATTCCATTTCATGGAACAAAACAGAATGGATGTGAACGAATCCTATACAAAGTAATAGGATCCATTCACATTAGTCCATCCAGATCTATTCCAGTGAGCAGAACGCAAGTTTGGATCCCGTGCAACTTTTCCAGATCGGCCGGATGAAGCGGATGGCGACAGAGGCCAACAGAACCAGTGTTAGCTTATGAGAACGGATGGTGGCCGTTAACACGAGGCTGGTCGCCGAGTATGTTTTGCAAAATACTCACCTGCCACCATCCATTCAGGTTCACCACAGCTGCTGCCACCGCCCATTCGGGTCCTTGCCCGCTATAAACACCAGTATATCATTCCCAGAGCCATCAGAAGCATTAGGCTACAATTGGTTTGCAATAGACCAATGGGAATTCTCCCTCCCCCGGGTGCATAGGTGAGTGATACCCAGACAACAGGGTGCATAGGTGGGTGAGACCCAGACAGCATGGTGCATAGGTCGGTGAGACGGGGTGGGTGAGAATGCCTCCTCTCAGCCCCTCAAGGCCATCTCATATAGATAAAAATTGGGGGAGGGATTTCGGTAGCGATCTATTATCTCAGGAAATTCAGCTATTGACATAGTTGGTTTTCTGCCTTTATTATGCCCTACAGGCAATCATTAACAACTAGTAGCCCCTCCTGGTTATCCCCACGCCTCCCATCAGAATAGAAGGCTCTGTTTACCTTCCTGAGTCATGTAGTCATCTTCGGCAAACTGATTGAAGTTGCCACAAAGGCCGCACGTCCTGTTGAAGTGTTCGCTGGAGAACACAATCTGCATGTTTCCACTGACATCGATCTTCACCAAAATCCCGTGTTCCCGACTAGACAGCTTGTAGTAGCCAGCTTCGTTCTCCAAATATATCCCATTTGAGGCATACGGCAGAGAAATGCTGTTAGGAAAGGAGGGAGTGCAGCCAATTATGAAGGAAAACAATCACCTTGCAAGCAAAGGAACAGAGAACATTCCATTCTGGCCCTCCTAACCTCCTAAACTTGTTTATGAACATCGGCTTCCAAAATGGCCGCCTGACTGAAAGTGATTGTGGTAAAATCACTATGCTCGCTGCAAATTGAAAGAGGAAACATTACTGGCATCCAAGTGCAATGCAGATTGTTGACCTACTCAGTCGAACAACTACAAATCAGGAAGCAGAAGAACTTCATGAGGCCCCTTCCTGACGGTCACACCCCTTCTTCCTCCCTCTGCCCCATAGTGATCTATATGAACAAAAAGGTCCATCTGGCAGGAGTAGTATAGCAAGTGTGGCCACTATGACCCCTTCCCCCATAACATCATGATAAGTTGGCCATAACAACACCTGGTCTGGTGGATCCATGTATTGGAGGGAAAAACAGTAAATGGTTAAGGACTTTCACAACCGCAAGTTGCCTTATGCCTCTACACCTAGTATTTTTTTCATCCAGGAAGCCTGGCCATACAGAATAGCTTCCAACTGTCCCTCTTTGGGAGCCCTGTCCATCTTTCCTCCTCATTTGTTCCTCTTTGAGGAGTTTGTCCCTGTTTCTGTGTAAATATATATATTTCTCTACTAACAAATGTGTTTGATTGACTCTAAACATTTATTCCCATCCTTTAAATTGATATATTACTAATTTTAAAATGTTAATATGAAGGAAAATGAACCAGGATAGAAAGGACCAGTGTGGTTTGAATTATAAAACAACATATTTTTCTTATTAAATCTTTATGGTATGCGTGACTAGGGGAGTGGCGGGGCGTGATCAGGGGTGTGGCAGGGGCATGGCTTAAGTGTCCCTCTTTCTCATCTCAAAAAGTTGAGAGGTATGCATACAGTCTAGTTTACTGATGTCAAGTAGTCTCACACTTCCCGGTAATACAGGAAGTGGAAAAACAGCCACGCCCCCCATACCCAATGATCAGGTATGGAGAGAGGAAGCGGGAGTAGGGATGCAAATGAAGAAAGAGAAACCAGCTCTCTCTAAGTAGTATTTAAAGATTAGTAAAACAATGAAAATGGCTTTTAGGGTTAAAATTAGTAGTACAAATCAACGTTTATCTGCTAACTTCCCAATTTGATAAACAGAAAAGCTCTCAACTGGGAACTTTAAAAGGAAATGCATAAATGAATTATTCGTAGAATATCAATTTAATAAGCGATATTCTACTGCTGGGTTCCAATAGTAAAATAAGACGTATGTCTTTTTTCAACCCAAATAACTATGTAACTATGTAACTACTGTATGTTAATGTTTACCAATATTTTACTATGGCTAAACATAACTCTCCCTCTATCGATGCCTAACCCTAAGAGCCCCGCAGATGGGGCCTAACCCTAACCCCTCCGACACCTAACCCTAAACCCCCCTCTCCCGACTAAACCTTAAACCCCTCCTTCTGCCACAGACAGAGCCGAGACAAGGTCCTCCAGCACCCAAGGCTGAGACACCAAAGTGCGCCCCTCCATCCCTCCCACCCCAGCCATCCATCACACACTGATTGCTATTAGACTAGGAGGTGCCCCAGGGCCCCCAACACCTTAATCCAGGCTTTCTCAACCAGGGTTCCTTGAGGACTCTGCAGAGGTTCCTTGGCATTTTACCCTATCGTGGGGGAAGTATAATAGAGCACACTATAATAGGTGGTACTGTAACAAGAAGCACTAAATTGGGGGGTCAGGAGACAGTATAATGAGTGGCAATGTAATAGGAGATAGTGAAGTTAGCAGCCTAACCTACTTAAAGACCATGCCTCCTGAAAAATAAATGTAGGGGTTCCTCGAGACCAAAAAATTGTTTGCAGGGGTTCCTTGAGATCCAAAAGTTATTTACAGGGTTCCTCCATGGTAAAAAGGTTGAGAAAGGCTGCCTTAATCTCTAGTTACTGTATCTGGCTTGCAGTCACTGCTATGTATCCCCTTTTCTTATTTCTCTCTGCTTCAAACACAACAGGGGAATGATAGCTGAGTGAGTTGTGTGCCCCCTCCTACACTGCGCCCTGAGGCTGGAGCCTCTCTCGCCTCGGCCCGGCCCTGGCCACAGAGCCGCAATTTGCAGCAAGAAAGTCAATTTGGGCACGCGGAGACACCGTCGCGATTTGCGGGCAAACAAGTTAACTATGCTTGAGGCTTGCAGATAAACAAATTGCCGCAATACTGCAAGAGACAATGATTTTATTGGGCGCCAAAATTCCTATCGGGTGCCTCCAGACGCCGAAATGTATCTTCTTTACCGCATATGGCAGCCATTATAAAAGTGCGGTTTGTAGCAAAGAAGGTAAATTTCAGCGCCCAGAGGTGCCGATACTGGACACCGCTGTGCGCCAAATTTCCATTCTCTGATACATATTGCGGCTTTTATAATAGGCGCCTATGGCGGCACCATTTTTTTCATAAGGGCTCCAGGGTCCTTTTTACTAATTCGAAGGGGAATATTTCGAAGGGAACCTGAAGTGCCTGGCTTCTGTGCTGATGTTCTGCAACTTATACTATAAGGCAGGGAACACACCTATTCGTGCTCGTTTTGACTGCCACTCTGCCATAGCTTCATGATTTTCTCCACATGATGCATGCATTCGCAATTACAATGTATTGTGCCGCACCAAAAAATCGTGGCAGAAAATGCTGAAATATGCGTGCAGGAAAATATGAATGAAGAACGTCAGGATTCCCGTCTGCCTAAGCCGATGGCCCAGAATGAGCATGCAGATCGGATGCCCTGACTCTCATGTGAATAAGCTAGCTGCCTGCTTGTTGCAGGGCTGTGACTCAAACACAATTGAAGCCAAAAGCTCAGCCTGAGAGCCAGGCAACCAGCATTGTTTACAAGGGAATGAAGATGGCAGCCTCCGTATTCCTCTCACCAGAGGCATATCTAGAGGGGTGCAGGCGGCTCATGCCATGGGCACCACAGCACCATGGGCGCCATGGCTGTCCCCTCCTCCTCTCTCGTGCTCCACTTCCATACTGAGGGATGCCGCTTGTTACTTATAGTTGGGGGGATAACTCTACCTGTGACCTAGATCCTGGCCCAACACAGTTCATGCTGAACTGCCCCGACCTGTTTGTACCGGTATTCCTAAAAATTGTTAACTGTTCCTTAAAATCAGGGATATTTCCTGCTTTACTGAAGGAAGCAATCATCAGGCCTCTCCTCAAAAAACCCTCCCTGGACCCAGATGCAATGACCAGCTACAGACCTGTCTCTAACCTTCCCTTTCTGGGCAAGCTAATTGAAAAAGCTGTTTACCTCCAGCTAGAAGCCAAAATCCTACAAAACAACAGTTATGACCCATTCCAGTCTGGCTTCAGGAAACACCACAGCACTGAAACGGCCCTCATCCAAATATGCAACCACCTGCTCATGGCAAGAGACAGAGGAGAGTGCTCCATCCTCATACTGCTAGACCTTTCTGCAGCCTTTTATACAGTTGACCATGACATCTTGATAAACAGGCTACAGGAATACTGCGGCATTGATGGCATAGTTCTTCAGTGGTTCCAATCCTTCTTGAGTGGCAGAACCCACAAAGTGTCTATGGGGCCCTTCCTGTCCACCCAGTGGCGTAGCTATGGAGCTGTGGGCCCCGATGCAAGTTTTACAATGGGGCCCCCCTAGCACTCTATACATAACAATTGATACGACGTACCAAAACCTGCCAATGGCAACTACAGTGTCAGAGGTGCAAGAAGGGGATGGGGAACAGTTTGTTAATGATTACCACTAATCAAAGTATCTATTAGAAGTGATTATTATGAGCAGTGGACTAATAGAGAGCTAATACTGTAATTGAGGGAGGGCCCTTCGGGGCCCCTCTGGCCCAAGGGCCCCGATGCGGCCGCTACCTCTGCACCCCCTATTGCTACGCCCCTGTGTCCACCCCTGTATCACTTAGGTATGGGGTGCCCCAGGGCTCAATCCTCTCTCCCCTGCTTTTCACGATTTACATGTTACCGCTGGGAAAACTAATCCAAAAACATGGCCTGACATACCACTGCTATGCAGACGACACTCAACTATATCTTTCCTTCAAGCCTGGTGTGACAGACCCAACTCTAACTATAAACGCCTGCTTACGTGAACTACAGCAATGGATGAATGACAACTGGCTGAAACTAAATGCAGACAAAACTGAAATCCTTCTGATAGGAGGGCAGAGCATGATAACAAAACAACTTAACTTGCAGTCTTCACCACTGGGAATAGGAGGCACGGATCTGCGCAGCTCTGATCATGTGCGTAGCCCGGGAGTTCTAATTGATTGGGATTTAAACTTCAGAACTCAAATCTCTGCTGTGGTGAAATCATCCTATTTTCACCTGAAGAACATTGCAAAAATCAAGCACCTCATACCCCCAGAAGATCTGCCAACCTTAGTCCACGCCTTCATCACATCCCGACTGGACTACTGCAATGCTCTCTACACTGGCCTTCCAAAAAAGGTCTTGTACCGACTACAGCTGATACAGAATACTGCTGCCAGACTGCTAACCAACCAACCCCGTCACTGCCACATAATGCCAGTCCTGCACTCCCTTCACTGGCTACCTATAGAATGGAGGGTCCTATTCAAGATCGGCCTACTGACATTTAAATCCCTGAATAATTTAGGCCCTGCCTGGATACATGAAAGATATGTTGCAGCTGCGTAGCAATCCCCGCATTCTCAGATCAACAGGTTCTAATAATCTAGTCATACCCAGAGTCCACTTGGAAACTTTTGGTCCCAGAGCCTTCTGTCATGCTGCCCCTACGTTTTGGAACTCCTTACCTCAACAGATCAGGACAGCTCCATCCCTGGACGTGTTTAAATCCAGACTGAAAACCCACCTGTTCAGTTTGGCATTTGCAGAAATATAACTTTTGTTGTGTGAATACTTCATCCTACTAATTACTGAATCTGAGAGAGCCTAAGCGCTTTGAGTCCTAAGGGAGAAAAGCGCTATAGAAATGTTATTGTATTGTATTGTATTGTAGCAACCTATACTGCGGGAGCTACCTACATGGGGGGGGGGCTCTTTTAAATACCTATGCTGGGAGGGGGGCACCTCTGGCTACCTATACTGGGGTGGACACAACTCTGGATATCCATACTGGAGAAAAACCTCCAGTATGGATATGGGGCGCAATTTCAATGTTTGCCATAGGCGCTATATTACCCAGATATGCCCCTGCCTCTCACTTAAAGAGAATCTGTACTCTAAAATTCTTACAATAAAAAGCATACCATTCTATTCTTTTTGTTCTCCTGGGCCCCTCTGTGCTGTTTCTGCCACTCCCTGCTGCAATCCTGGCTTGTAATTACCAGTTTTAGGCAGTGTTTACAAACAAAAGACATAGCAAGTGATACGCTAAAAGGAGCTCAGTGTGTGAGTCATACAGAGTGTGCAGGGGGCCTGGAGAGGGTGTGTATAGCTTATATCCAATCACAAGCAGCACAGCACATTCCAGCCTGAGTGCCTGAGCCCGACAAAGCCGACAGAGGAGAGAAGATTAGATCATATAACAGAGATAATACAGCCACTGTGCAACTAGGAAAGGCTGCAGTAAGACAGACCACATTAGAACAAGTATAGGAACTTATGGGATAGCAGAAATAAGGATGAAAATTTTGTTACAGAGTCTCTTTAAGTTTCCCTTTAAATAACTGGACAAACATAACAGTGAAATCGTTCTTCCTACCTCTTTTCTCCTTCTGTTGCCGTCCCGTCAAAGAACATATGGACGTCGTAATATTCTCCCAGGTACATCGAGATGCTCTTCTTTTCATGATCTTTGTAATCCACTGAAATGATGAAACATGCAGCATTACATATACATAGTGCCCAATTTACTTCCCATCATTATAGGAACCTTTCCAGCTCCTGTCACACGTAGGAGGGGAGTGGTGCCCACGTTACCCCTCCCACTGCTATTGATTGGATGTGCAGGGTGGCAGTTATCGATCAGCAGAGGGAGTGGGGAGGAGTCACGACATGGTGAGGTGGGGTGGGGGGGTTGTTAAAGAGCACCTGAACTGATGGAGGCTTTTCCTCTTAAACAATACCAGTTGCCTGGCTGCCCTGCCGGTCTCTTTGGCTGCAGTTGTGTCTGAATCACACTCCTGAAACAAGCATGTGGCTAATCTTGTCATACTTCACTCAGAGCGCCTGATATGCATGCTTGTTAGTGGCCCATAGATAATAGTATTGGAGGCAAAAGATCAGCAGGACAGCCAGGCAATATGCAATGTTTAAAAGGAAATAAATATGTCAGCCTCCATATCCCTCTCAGTTTAGGTGTGCTTTAAACTGAGGCAGGGGCGTCACTGGGCTGAAGCAGCCAGGATTGGTGGATGAGGTCACATGACCCTTGAAGTTCAGCACCTCATGGGAGAAGATGAAAGAGGTTTGATAGATCGAAGTTCATTGTTAGGTTGTATATACACATGCAGTGTATCTATACTCCCCACCAGGGCCTAGGCAGAGGTGAGATAGGCTTCAGCCTCAGGGTGCAGTGTAGGAGGGGGGCAGAGGAAGAGGTGAGAGAGGCTCCAGCCTCAGGGCGCAGTGTAGGAGGGGGCGCACAACTCGCTCAGCTATCATTCCCTTATAGCGTTTGTAGCAGAGAGAAATAAGAAAAGGGGATACATAGCAGTGACTTCAAGACAGATAACTAGAGATTAAGAGCCCTTTCCCACTATGGCGGTGCAGTGCGGCAAATTGATACTCCATGGAAGTGCCTTATCTAACGCGCTTCAATGTCTACATTACTGCGCAGCAACTGCGGCGATCTGCGGCGGACCAAAAATCATGTAAGTCTATGGTAAGGGGCGCACTTTAAAAAAAAAAACCTGCAATTATCTGCATTGCGCATGCGCTAAAGCATATTTTAGAAATACGCTTCCGTGCACGTCATAGATTGCTGAACAGGAAGTGAGCGTAACTTCCTGCTTAGCCGGATGCCAAACGGAGAATACCGCATGGTAATGTGGCATTCCCCGAAGGCCAGTTTTTGGCGGTGCGGCAGCAATGCGCAGTGTGAAACTGGCCCTAGGTGTTGGGGGCCCTGGGGCGCCTCTTAGTCTAATAGCAATCAGTGTGTGACGGCTGGGGTGGGAGGGATGGAGGGGCGCACTTTGGTGTCTCAGCCTTGGGTGCTGGAGGACCTTGTCCCGGCTCTGAGAATCCAATCCTGCCAGCCATTTCATTGATAAGGTGTGAAAACTTCTCCCAGGATAAATGCATATGATCAGTGTAAAAATGTTGGGCCGTTAACTCGGAGGTGATGAGGAGTTCTGAGTAAAATCCAAGGTGTTGAACTCCAGTCCTCAAGGGCCATATCTATGTCAGTGTTAGGGCTCATTTCCACTATCACGAATTCGCATGCGTTTTTCGCATGCAAATTCGCATAGCAATACAAGTGAATGGGACTGTTTCCACTTGTCAGGATTCCTTTGCGTTTTTCTGTGCAGAAAAAATTCGCATGGCAGAGCCATCAGAATTCGCATGCCGCATACCGCTATGCGAATCGCATACAATGTATTTAATAGGAAATTCGCATGAGGTTTTGGTATGCGAATTTTCATGCGAATTTTCATAGAATTCGCATAGAAACAATGGAAAAGCACACCAGCACTGCCATGGTTAAATTCGCATGCATCATCATCCATGCGAATTCGTGTGCGAATTCGCATGAAAATTCGCATGGACCCGCATGCGAATTTCGCATCCGCATGCGAATTTTTCCCGCGGCGATTCGCACCGCACAAGTGGAAATGCAGCCTTAAGGTTGGACGGAGGAATGGAGAAATGTGTTCTACTTGATGGCCCACCCCTTTCCTGATTCAGTCGGATGAATTCAATTGAGCTGTGCCAAAAATGTGTCAGGACCTCGGCCTTTGAGGACTGGAGTTCAACATCCCTGGAATTAGTCTTAAAACCATAAAGGTGGCTAAATTGGATAAAGAAGGCCACACACGTACCTACGAGAGAGAACGTGTGCTTCTGACAGTCCCCGGCCACCATATAGCTACAATCTCCAACAAAATCATAGAAGGTCCCATCAAACGTCCTGATGTGGCTCTTCCCAAACAGGCTGCACCGTGACAAAGAGGACCAGTCCGGCATTCCAAACACATCCAGAGGACATCCTACGGTGAACACAAAAGATCAGATTAGCCAGAGAAGGAACGTCTGAACATTTATGGTGATATGTCCATGCCATTGTTTAAAAATTCACAATAATTTTTTCCAATTAAAAATAATTAAACAAATGTACACAATTACTGAATGATGTGATCCATGGACCACTTTCTAATAAAACATTAAAGTGTGACACAAACTGAAGAGGCTTCCTACAGAAACACAAGCCCAACCCTCTTTTTTACATGTGTAAAAAAGAGATTACATGTGTCATGTGGCATTGCCTTTAGGGCTCTTTCACACTACAGGCAGCAGTAAAAGGCTAAAACGCTGCGTTTTGGCTGCTGGCGTTTTTAAGGAGTTTTCAAAGCGTTTTTAAGGCGTTTTAACGCCAATACATTAGTATCAATTGTATTGAGAAACGCAGCGGTCAGCCCTAAAAAAGCTCCTGGGAGCTTCAAAACGCAGCGTTAAGTGTGAAAGATAAAATGAAAGTCTATGGATTTTCATTTTACCTAGGCAAACGCCAACTTCGGCTGTGGCATTAAAACGCCGAAAAAGCCCGCTGGTGTGAAAGGGCCCTTAGTAACTAAAGCTTCTGCTGATTAAAGAAGAGGGATACCCATTCCACCCCTCAACCAGGCTTAACCACCCTGGCGTTCTATTAAGATCGCCAGGGCAGCTGCATGAGGGTTTTTTTTAAATTAAAAAAAAACTATTTCATGCAGCCAACTGAAAGTTGGCTGCATGAAAGCCCACTAGATGGCGCTCCGGAGGCGTTCTTCTGATCGCCTCCGGCGGCCAAAAGTAACACGGAAGGCCGCAATGAGCGGCCTTCCGTGTTTTGTTTACTACGTCGCCATGGCGACGAGCGGAGTGACGTCATGGACGTCAGCCGACGTCCTGACGTCTGCCGCCTCCGATCCAGCCCTTAGCGCTGGCCGGAACTATTTGTTCCGGCTGCGCAGGGCTCAGGCGGCTGGGGGGACCCTCTTTCGCCGCTGCTCGCGGCGGATCGCCGCAGAGCGGCGGCGATCGGGCAGCACACGCAGCTGGCAAAGTGCCGGCTGCGTGTGCTGCTCTTTATTTGATCAAAATCGGCCCAGCAGGGCCTGAGCGGCACCCTCTGGCGGTAATGGACGAGCTGAGCTCGTCCATACCGCTAAGGTGGTTTAATAATGATGCACACTGAAGTATCACTCTAGAAATTAGCATAGGCTTACTCCGTAAAAGGTCTACTCTTTGAGTAACTCTTATTTTTAAAACTGCAATCTGATTGCCTAAACAGGCCAATCGGGGCACCGTCCAGGACCATTTTCTGGTGATCCTGACAATGGTTGCCCAGTGGAAACTAAGGCTTGGATTACATGGATAGATACAGATTGACCACTTCTCCAATGAATGAATGAGAACATCCATCAAGGAGTTTGTGGTAGGCTTTTGTGAGTTACCACAATTGATCTTGCTACTTGCAGCTTCCAGAAGGACACTGTTCTAAAACGAAATGCATTGATAGTCAACTTCCTGGAAATGCCTTCAGTTCGTTTCTGCAAATGCCTAGGAAGTGGGAGATTTACTGGAGGCAGTTGAGAAGATGTTAACGGCAAAGATTCAGCATTGTTTGCGTGAACCGATCCTCAGATGATTGTCGAAATCAGGGCAGTTTCTAGGCTATAGAGCTCACAAGGCGAGGGTGTATAAATTGTGTTCCCCCCTCCCCCCAATGCAATGTGGCAGCCAGAGTGCCCCACCTGTAAGGTAGCCACAGTGTCCCAGGAAGGTAGCCGGTATGCCCCCAATAAGGTAGCCAGAGTGCCCCCCATAAGGTAGCCAGAGTACACACCATACGGTAGCCAGAGTGCCCTCATAAAGTAGCCAGAGTGTCCCCATACGGTAGCCAGAGTGCCCATAAAGTATCCAGTGGAGGAGGGGGGCACTCAGCTAAATGTGACACTACATCGCATCGCCTTCCTGGTCTTTGGTGTTCTGTCCCACTGGTAACAGCGCCCCCCGTGATGTCATCATAGGGGGCGTTGTTACCAGTGCGGCAAAACACCGAAGACCAGGAAGGAGATGCAGTGTAGTGTTACATTTTGCTGCGTTGGATCTCGGCTAGGTGAGTCATACTCCCTCTGTGCACTTTGTGCATGCTCCCCCCTCACAGCTGCACCCAGGAATTGGACTGGAATTGGACCAATTAAATTAAATAAATAAGCTTCTGCATTTAATCTAATTCCTGGCTGCATATATTTGCATATAATTAGCACACAGTTTGCATCAAATTGAATTTATTAGCATCTCATTGACCATGGTGTAACTGGTAGTGGTGACATTTCTATAGCGGTCTCACCTGGTGACAGTAGACAGGCCAGAACGATGGCGACCAGCTGCAGGAATCCCATCTGTATGGAAAACACACATTTATTAATCACATTAAAGAGAATCTGTACTCTAAAATTCTTACAATAAAAAGCATACCATTCTATTCATTATGTTCTCCTGGGCCCCTCTGTGCTGTTTCTGCCTCTCCCTGCTGCAATCCTGGCTTGTAATTGCCATTTTTATGCAGTGTTTACAAACAAAATACATAGCAAGTGATAGGCTGAGAGTAGCTCAGTGTTTGAGTCATACAGAGTGTGCAGGGGGCCTGGAGAGGGTGTGTATAGCTTATATCCAATCACAAGCAGCACAGCACATTCCAGCCTGAGTGCCTGAGCCCGACAGAGCCGACAGAGGAGAGAAGATTAGATTATATAACAGAAATAATACAGCCACAGTGCAACTAGGAAAGGTTGCAGTTAGACAGAACACATCAGAACAGCTATAGGAACATATAGGATAGAAGAAATAAGGCTCAAAATTTTGTTACAGAGTCTCTTTAAGTTTGGTAGAAGAACGCTGATCTTCAAGCAGTGACATTGTTATTATGTATATAGTGGTAAAAAGAGTGGCACTCACTATATATAAAGGGGATTGGTGTGCCCAAGCCTCAGCAGACCCCCGCACCTTGGGATCCAAACAGTCAGCAAGCAAGGTAGAAGCGGGCACTCCCATATAAATAAAGCTCTTTTATTGAAAAATCAATAAAAACAAGTGGCTATACGGCGACAGCCCGCTATTTCTACTCTCAGACCTTTTTCAAGCACTGGGCCAGGTCTAGATTTACCATAAAGCACTGTAGGGACGTGCCTACAGGCGCCTAATGGTGGAAAGGCGGCTCGTTCCCCTCCCCAAGCTCCTCCCTCCCTCCATACCTATGCAGAGTCCTGATGAGAGTGTAAATGACAGGTTACTCATCCTGCTCTGGACAATCCACTGCCGAGATCTCCCTTTAGTCAGGGGCACCTCTAGCTACTCAATTCTGAGGGTACTTCTAGCTACATAGTGCTAAGAGATAACTGTAGCTACCAATGACAGGAAAGGGAAGTAAGGGGGAAGCAACAGCTGGAACAGCCAGCACACTTGTGGTGCATTTTGGAGGGATTTGTAGGGTCATGGAGGGCGGAGACTAGGATGCGAGGACATCTGTGCCTATAGAATCCTGTGAGGTAAATCCAGGCCTGCACTGGGCACTTCGGCTTAAAAAAGGGCAGAGACCAAAAACAGCGGGCTGTCGCCGTATAGCCACTCGTTTTTATTGATGTTTCAATAGAAGAGCTTTATTTATACGGGAGTGCCAGCCTCTACCTTGCTTGGTGACATTGTTATTACACAGCAGTATTTTTTCTGGTGTTTAGCAAATTACATTAAAAAATACATAGGAAAGATTGCACGTAACTTGTAATGTTTTAAAGTTCTTTCTGCATCTCCACCTCATATGGGTTTATTTTATTTTTTTTCTTTTTACATAAGAGATTGTCACTTTACTGCAATAGTGCAAATGTCTAAATGTCTTAATTATTGGCCAGTTTCACCACCTTCATGAGGTATGAGGTGACGGATTTTGAATACTATGAGCAGATTGTGTAGGTAAGAAATCATATTATTATAATTTAGTATTTATATAGCGATGTCTTGTCACGTATCTGTCCTTCTGAGGGGCTCCCAATCTGTTCTCTACCAGAGTCATATGTCTATGTATGTACCGTGTAGTGTATGTATCTTAGCCTAGGGCCAATTTAGGGGGAAGCCAATTAACTTAAAGAGAAACCGTGACCAAGAATTGAACTTCATCCCAATCAGTAGCTGATACCCCCTTTCCCATGAGAAATCTATTCCTTTTCTCAAACAGATCATCAGGGGGCTCTGTATGGCTGATATTGTGGTGAAAACCCTCCCATAGCGTGATGTCATGACCATGGTCCACTCCTGACAGTTTCCTGTCTCTGAACCTCATTGCATTGTGTGAAATAACAACTGTTTACAGCTGTTTCCAACTGCCAAAAAAGCAAGCAGCATCTCCTTCTACTGACATCACCTGCCAGCAGTAAAAATGTCACCATGTCATAAATGTCAGAATGTAAATCAGGGAGAGGAAAGATTTTACAACGGGCAACACTGACTAAAGCATTTATACATAATTATTGTAAAGATGAAGCACTTTTTTATTACATTGTTTTCACTGGAGTTCCTCTTTAACAGTATGTTTTTTTGGATGTGGGGGGAAACCAGAGAGCCTGGAGGAAACCCACACAGACACAAGGAGAACATACAAACTCCGCGCAGAAAGTGCCCTTGCTGGGATTTGAAACAGGGCCCCAGCACTGCAAGGCGAGAGTGCTAAGCTGTGGCGTAGCAATAGGGGTTGCAGAGGTAGCGACCCCACCAGGGCCCGTGGACCAGAAGGGCCCAGTAGGGACCTTCCTTCACCCACGTCATTAGCTCTTTATTGTCTTATGCTGGTAGTGATCACCTCTATATGTTCCTTGATTACATGTATAGACTGTTCCCCTCCCCAGCTTACACCTCTCTGACACTGCAGCTGTCCCCTCCCCAGCTTACACCCCTCTGACACTGCAGCTGTCCCCTCCCCTGCTTACACCTCTCTGACACTGCAGCTGTCCCCTCCCCTGCTTACACCTCTCTGACACTGCAGCTGTCCCCTCCCCTGCTTACACCTCTCTGACACTGCAGCTGTCCCCTCCCCAGCTTACACCCCTCTGACACTGCAGCTGTCCCCTCCCCTGCTTACACCTCTCTGACACTGCAGCTGTCCCCTCCCCAGCTTACACCTCTCTGACACTGCAGCTGTCCCCTCCCCAGCTTACACCCCTCTGACACCACAGCTGTCCCCTCCCCAGCTTACACCTCTCTGACACCGCAGCTGTCCCCTCCCCAGCTTACGCCCCTCTGACACCGCAGCTGTCCCCTCCCCAGCTTACACCCCTCTGACACCGCAGCTGTCCCCTCCCCAGCTTACACCTCTCTGACACCGCAGCTGTCTCCTCCCCAGCTTACACCCCTCTGACACCGCAGCTGTCCCCTCCCCAGCTTACACCCCTCTGACACCGCAGCTGTCCCCTCCCCAGCTTACACCCCTCTGACACCGCAGCTGTCCCCTCCCCAGCTTACACCTCTCTGACACCGCAGCTGTCTCCTCCCCAGCTTACACCTCTCTGACACTGCAGCTGTCCCCTCCCCTGCTTACACCTCTATGACACTGCAGCTGTCCCCTCCCCAGCTTACACCTCTCTGACACTGCAGCTGTCCCCCCCCCCTGCTTACACCTCTCTGACACTGCAGCTGTCCCCTCCCCAGCTTACACCCCTCTGACACCGCAGCTGTCCCCTCCCCAGCTTACACCTCTCTGACACCGCAGCTGTCCTTGGCAGGTTATGGTGCTTTATCAATTGTTATATAGAGAGCGCTTGAGGGGGGTCAGTGTAAAACTTGCAGTGGGGCCCAGAGCTCCTAAGCTACTGGTGCTTCTGGTGCAAAGCACTCTGCCACCGTGCTGCTATCATACTTCATGGAGGTGGTAAAATTGTCCAGTCATTGACCAATCAAAATTGCATGTGTGTACTCCTAAGTGACTGGAGATGGTCAATGAGATATACTAATAATTTCAACTTGTATTAAAATGATATGCAGCTTGGAATCCATCCAAAAATTAACAGGAATTGCATTTGGTTGGGAGAATCCCAAACTGAACATCATTTGTAAAAAAAAAATAAAAAAATGCACGTAATCTGGAATTATTTGCATGTCAATGACCATTTCATTTGACTTAAAAAAAGGGTGCATTGTTCTTTGTGGAGCTATGTTATCTTTATTGCACAATAGCAAAAACAGGCCTACCTACAACTACAAAGCATACCTGTCATGCCAGCAGCTGAAAGTGGATCCGAGATGAACTTTTACTCATTGCATAATTGTGTTCCTCTCCTATTGTTTATATGGCATTCCTCAAGCCAGATACTTTTTTGTTTTTGTCTTAATACTCGAATTCCCTATAAACTAAACAAGCCACGCCCACAGGTTTTCAGAGAGCCAAGGCACTTTCAGACAGTAGCAAGGGCTCATGGGAGCTCAGTCTGGGCAGGAGGAGGGGGAGGTATTACTAGCCAGAGATTTCGGAGACAGAGGGGAGGAGGGAGGGGGAGGGGGGATTAGGTTTTTTTTTGCTCAAGATACAGATAAGCCTGCCTCTGTGTAATGTTTACAAACAACATGGCTGCTGTCATTGTATCACAGGAAGAAATAATCAAATTTTATTAAAGCTGTTTGCAGCTAGATTTGCTGTGTAAACTATTTAAGCTTTAGATAAGATATATAGACAAGTTACTTATTATGGTTAGTTTTTCATCTCGGATTCACTTGAAGCTTAACCAATTTTCACATATTTGTTGTAATATTCAACTTCACTGTAAGCGAGTTATGCAATAAGCAGTGAAGCCTTGATATGGCCATACAATATTTTGCCTTTTTTGGGGGGAAGTCGAAGAAAGAGCGATTTATTTTTTCAGATTTTTCAATAACTATCTGTGAGTCTTGGTTAATTTAAAAAAAAAATGAATAGTTAATAGGGAATTGGTTTGATTTTCCAAACAGCACAATCAAGTAAGAAAATTAATTGAATTTATACTTATTTTTTAAACGATTTCTCCCCCCCCCCCCCCCCTCCCCTTTCTTAGGTCAGTAACAGCCAAGGAGCCATCATTTTTTAAATGAAGTGAGCCACAGCAATGCCTGTTTATAATTATCGTGACAGGTTCACTTTTCACTTCAAACACAGGTTGGCAATTTCTATGTCTGTTCTACACAATAAAGAGCAGGTCTGAGTCTCATGCTTATCAAACCTTTACACAGTATCATCCTCTACAAGTGTAGAATGTAATAGAGGATAAAGGTTTTGTTCTTATTGTTGTGTAATTTCCTCATCATCAGGTAAACTGTTAAAAATATTATATTAGATTTTTTCATATATTTCTGTTTCATTTTACAAAGTAAATTGAATAAGTTACATCACTCGCTCTCCTTTTCCAAAATGTAATGTCCCTACCAAAGCATAGAGTCAGCTATGGCACAACTAATAATTCATCTACTGATTTGTTTTGTTTGGGATGTGGGTGGAAACTGGAGCACCTGGAGAAAGCCCACACAAACATGGGGAGAACACACAAACTCTATGCGGACAGAGTATTTGCTGGAAATGAAACCTGGGACTCGAGCTCAAAGGTGAGAGATTTTATTTTTGTAAAGGAAAAAATGATTTGTTACAAATAAACATTTACATTTTGTTTTTAGTTTTGCAACTCCATCTGTTGCTTTTAATGACATTTTATAACAACAAATCAGGGGCGTAACAATAGCACCTGCAAGGGATGCAGCGGCAGGGGGGGCCTTAGGGGGAGAAGCCTGTGGGGGGGGGGGGGGGTCTGGCTCTGGGGCCCTCCAGGGCCATTTTTAGGGGCAGGAGGGAGCACAGTGCAGGAAAGGGGAGCAGCAGGCACAAACAGCAGTGGGGAGGGGGGCCCAACTCCCCCCTTCCTTTACATCGGGCTAAAATCAACGCCCCCCTCCCTCCAGAAACGACAGCGTGGGGGAGGGGGGCATCCAAAGTTTTGCAGGGGGGCCCAGTGATTTCTAGTTATGCCCCTGCAACAAATCTTTTGTTACTATAAACTAAAGATATGATAATGCCATGATGAATTTAAGCCTCAGTCAACAAATGATGAGATTTAGCTACCAATTGTACAGACTTGGCTATCATAGCAATAAAGCACTTTACAGCTTACAGAACATGCCAGGCTAACCTGCAGAGCGAGTTCCAAACAAGGGAATCTTTATTTGTAAAAAATTTTTATGATCTTATGCAAATTACGTCATTATTATTCATAATATTTAATGGGAAAAAAATGACTGAAAAACACAAAAAATAATACATAATAAATTCTAGGAAGGCAAAACCATATTCCTAGTTACATCAGTCATTGCAATATATATTTTTGTATGGCATTTTCCCCTCACATATAATCACTTATGATTTACTTTTAAATACAGCTGACAATATAATTATTGCTGTTAAAAACAATGGTCCATATGCAATTTACTTTTTCACCAGAGTTATCTCCTAGGAGATCATTTTCATTTTCTCTTTAAACTAACTTTTCAGCATTTTACAATTGAGAAAGTACCCAAATGTTGGTGAAATAGTACTATCAAATTCATATTGAGTATTTTCAGCACTTTGCAATGGAAATAGTACTAAAAAGTAGGTGAAAAAGTACTACCAACATGATTTTGAGTATCTTTTTGCTTGCTGATGATTTAAAGAGACTCCGTAACAAAAATTGCATCCTGTTTTTTATCATCCTACAAGTTCCAAAAGCTATTCTAATGTGTTCTGGCTTACTGCAGCATGTTCTACTATCACCATCTCTGTAATAAATCAACTTATCTCTCTCTTGTCAGACTTGTCAGGCTGTGTCTGGAAGGCTGCCAAGTTCTTCAGTGTTGTGGTTCTGTGATGCATCTCCCACCTCCAGGCCCCTCTCTGCACACTGCCTGTGTATTATTTAGATTAGTGCAGCTTCTCTCTGCTCTATTATCTTTTACAAGCTGGATAAATCGTCCTCTGAGCTGGCTGGGCTTTCACATACTGAGGAATTACATACAGGCACAGCTGTCTGCACTCTGCAGGAAGAAACAGCCTGACACTTCAGTGGAAGATAGCTGCAGGGGGAAAGAAGCACACAAATGATCTCTTGAGATTAAAAAGGAAGGGTGTATACAGCCTGCTTGTGTATGGATGTATTTTCTATGTGTGGACATGCTGTACATCAACCTACTTCCTGTTTTGGTGGCCATTTTGTTTGTTTATAAACAAACTTTTTAAAACTGTTTTTAACCACTTTTAATGCGGCGGGGAGCGGCGAAATTGTGACAGAGGGTAATAGGAGATGTCCCCTAACGCACTGGTATGTTTACTTTTGTGCGATTTTAACAATACAGATTCTCTTTAAAATGCATTTTAATGACAATTTTGAAAATATGATCCAGGAGAAAACTCGGGAGAAAAGGTGAATTGCATATGGGCCATTGTATGAGAAGTTGTGAAAATATCACCTCGGAGAAAACTCAGATGAATAGGTGAATTGCATATGGGCCCATATGAAATTCACTTTTTCTTTTGAGATTTCTCCTGGGTGACATTTTTACAACTTGTCATAAAATACATGTTAAACCTCCAGTAAGCAAGTAAAAATACTCTAAATACATTTGATAGTACTTTTTCAACAACTTTTGAGTAATTTTTCAATTGTAACATGCTGAAAAGTTAGTTTAAAGAGAAGATGAACATTTTCTCCTAGGAGAAACCTCAGGTGAAAAAAAAGAATTGCATATGGCCCCATGTGTTTTTTTGTAGATTTAAATGTATTTTCAGAAGCCCTTTTTATGCCCCCGTCATGTTTAATTGTATTGAAAGGTAATAGTTTAATTGTAATCCAAACATTTTTATTTGAATAGTCTTTGCTTATTTCCTAATTCATTTAAATATGCGACTCATCCAGCTGCCTAGAGAGATTTCACAGTTTTAACATTGCATCATTGTAGGCAAAACAAAGTGGTTAAAGTACCAAAAAGTTGGTGATAAAGCGCTACCAAATTTATTTTAAGTATTTTCTTGATTGCTGGTGGTTTAAAAGGCATTTTATAAACAAGGCATTACATTATTACCTTGGAGAAAACTCTGAAAAAGTTATTTGCATAAGAGTGTGTGGGCCGTATGCAATTCACTTTTTCACCTGAGTTTTCTCCAAAGTGATATTTTTATAACTTGTCAATAAAAGGGGTTTTAAACCACCAGCAAGCATACAAATTCTCAAAATAATTTTGGCAGTACTTTTTCACCTTCTTTTTGGTACTTTTTCCATAGCAAAATGCTGAAAAGTTATTTTAAATCAAAGATGAAAAATTATCTCCTAGGAGAAAACGCAGGAGAAAAGGTAAATTGCATCTGGCCCTGTATGTTTCAAAAATAACTACCGGTACTTGTTTTATATTCAACTGCACTGAAATTCAAATGCAACAAAAGTAAACATTTACACATTCCAAAATTAAAATGACATCAAAAAGAGAATAAATCATGTATGAGTGTGATAGTGATTTGGTAAATCCTGAACCATTTAATGCAATTATTATTTTTATTACTGCACATTTTTTATTAGAAATAAAAAATGATTAAACATTAAAGAAATTGGTTAAGAACGTTAAATTTAGGAATATGGAGTTAAAAAAAATAAAGGAAAACAGGTTTAAGAATATAAATTAAAAAATAAAATACTTTAGAATAAGAATTAAAAAGTAAAAATAAGAGGACATTTAAGAACATAAACATGTTAAAAAAAAACATTTACAAAAAAAATCCTAAAAAATGTATATAAAAAAAAGCATTTCATTTCTATACAAACATCTAACACATTTTAAATCCAATAGAGTAAAAAAACAAAAAGATAGAAAATAAATAACAATGTGCATAGCAGGCAAACAATCCCCAGACACTCCCCATTCTAATTTGTGTAAATTACCTTGGTGTGTTTGAAGAGCCAGAAGAAAATGATGGTCAGAGGAACAGTTTTTAGCAGCCCATCGCTCCCGTCTGTGTGACTCCTCTGCTGGACCACACTGGGGTCTCCTAAAATTCTGACATTTTATGTATACTTAAGGCAGGAACTTTAGTTCATTGAAAGGAAAGATAAACTGTGAGTGTTACATCCGTCCAAACTCCAGCACAATGGTGTAAAACCGCTATCAGAAAAATCAGTTGGCTTAATTGCCAGACTGGAACAATACGAGGAAACAACTTTAAAAAAATAAAGAAAAAACTGTTCGCGAGTGATTAGGCCTTGAAAGGTTTTACAAAGCATCCATTGGTAAAGACTGATGAGCAAACAAAAATGGGAATGTTTTGTCCTGGCCTTGTTAAAAAGAGTCATAAATTAAACATTTTATTATGTGTTTCTGTTTTTATACCGTCGTCTTTAAATCGCTGGTTCTCAGCACATATACCTACCCCAAGGAGCTCTCTGATAAAATCATGGAGAATCCAAAGAAATCCTGTTTTTTTCTCATTGTCAATCTGTCATAACAAATGTTGAGTTATATAAATTAGTAAATAAACTGTCGGCAAACAGGAGAAGGGGTTTGGAATTATTCAACAATACCACAGAATATCTGGAAAACATGTATACATATTCTGCTATTAAATGTACCAGTTTCAAGGGGTATATCATATAACTTTATCCATTTAAGGAGTTAATAACTGTATACAAAATTTTAGATAGTGGTACTATAGGATATATACGATACTTTAGATGAAGGGAGAAACCCCAGTTTAGGTGGTCATTTCCTCACTCTGGATAGATACTGCAGAGATAGATAGATAGATATCATTGGACCCCAGTGAAACTTTACCCCCCCTCCCCCACAAGGATGACCACTGACCTCCAGGGTTATAAAGCGAGTGCAGCCATCATTGCCTTCACTCCCACATTACAAATGTGCCCACTATTTCCCCCCCTCCCTCCCCAAAAGTTCAGCCACTAAAACCTCTTATTTCACCCAAATCGTTGGAAGCCACCATCCCACACCCAACCATGACAAGTGTAGCCACCATTCCATACTTCTGAAAGTATGAAAGCAAGTATGGCTGGTCCAACTTTCCTCTCCCCCCAATTAGTTGTGTGGCCACCTCTTCCCCCCCCCCCCTCTAAATACACACACCCAAAGCATGTGGTCATCTTCCCCCTCCCCCACTTCCTCTATTCCGCTATAAAAGTATGAGGTACAACGTCTTTCCTCCCTCCGCTTTCTAGGCCTCCCTACTGTGCGCCACCAGTAGCCGCCTCTCACGTTCCATCCTCTCATGCAGAGAAGCACAGCAGTGGTGCTGAATTTTTACCTGCGTAAATCTTATCTCCTCCAGCACCAGAAACATCTAAAATGCTAAAGGTGTCCAGCTGACACTGTCTTATTTTTCGTATCCAATAAAGGTGGCCACTAACGGTCCAATTTCTAGCAATAAATCGTTTAAGCGGTTAGAAATTCTGATCGGATTGGTTGTAAATAATCTCCATTGATGGGCACAACCGATTACGAACAATTTAAAAATAATCATCTGATTTGGATTTTGGTCGAACCAAAATTTGGATTTTCTTGTTGGTTGAGATAGATAGGAAGCAAAGAGTGGTTCATTGGTGGTGTAGTGAACGTTTTTTCTTCCGATCAGAATTATCTTCTCGCTCAAACGAGTTTTCGCTAGAAATTGGATCGTTAGTGGCCACCTTAAAGGTAACCTTAAGTCTGGCAAAAAAAATGACATTTACTCACCTGGGGCTTCCCTCAGCCCCCTGCAGCCGATCGGTGCCCTCGCCATGTCTCGGAGATCCTCCCGTCCTCGCCGGCAACCACTTCCGGTTTGGCCGTCACAATAATATCACCCCCTATGCTGCTATTACTCAGTAGGTGCCGCCATATTGGTAAATTACACTAAGGTCTACGGTGGTGCCGGAGCAGTGGGATTATTTTATAGCCAAACTCCATATATTCGGCAGGGGCACTAAGCAATGTACGAAGTTCAACTGCAGTGTAACCCAACTTTGGGTAATGGCAGAGATTGCGGCGTTGGTAAGTGGAAAGATAGTGCTAGACAGAGGGGTGTGTTGGGGAGGGGGGGTTAATGTTAGTCGTAGATGGGTGGGGTTAATATTAGGTGTAGGTAGAGGGAGTTAGCTTGAAAGATAGGTCCTCACTGAGCTCCTTTGTCTTAGCCATTACTGGCCACAAACCAACGGCAGAGAGCTGCTGTTTTTCACTTATTGAGTTGATTAAAACAGCTGTTCTCAATTAATCAGGGTAATTAGGATGCTTTAGAACAGCTTGGACTGTTTGGAATGGTATAGAACTTAGGATTTCCCCACAGACTGTGACAGTTTGTGAAGGGTATGAATAATTTTGGACTAGACACTTTTTGCTCAAATGTAAATAAAAGCTGAGAAATGTTGTTTTTCCCCATAATAATGCCTCTTGTACATAGACTTGTTATCTTTTGGGAGACACCTATGTCATTTTCCGTCAAAAAATGACTTGCTGGTTGAATAAAAGTACCAGTAACTACGAGTCAAAATTTGCCAGGGTATGAATATAGGCAGCACTGTACATCCTGACTTTGCATTGCAAGCATTCCAATATAATCATAAATGTTAAATGTAAATGTAATGAATCTTATCTCAGCCAGCCTGGCTCTATTTGGTACATTGCTGGGGAGAAGAAAGCTTGCTATCTCCCCTTTCACATTCCTGCTCATCACTGATTAAGGGCAGTTCAGTGTGACACGAGGCTGAGAAGGGACAAACTGCTGAAATACAATCTATGCTGTGCTTACAAAGCAAGCTAGATATGACAGCGCAGTTTCTAGGAGAAAAAAAATAGTAAGGGAGGAAATTACATTAGGATTGGCTTCAGTCAGAGGCAGTAAAGATGGAAAATGCCTGAAACAGTTTCCTCTTTATTTAGTATATAAAATTCATTTTATAAACGAAGTAGTGTAGCACCTCCTCTGCTTGCCGTTGTATGTGCCTCATAGTAGCGGGAGTTGATTCACTATTTGCTCCCAGTGCTAAGTACCTTGATAGAATATTATGACCCTATGTTATTTCACAGAAATCCTATTTAAGGGACACCCCTATGTTTCTCAACATATTGTGGAACATTCAGCCGATTGTTGGAGAGTGTTTCTTAATTACTATGGATGTGGAGAGCCTCTACACCTCCATCCCACATGATGGGAGTGTGGAGGCAGTGCAGTTTCTAGGCTAAAATGCACCCAGGGCGAGTGTGTAAAAATTGCGCCCCCCCCCCCCCCCCCCCAAGCAAGGTATGGGTGCCTGCAGTATAGGTTAGCCAGGTCTAGTTGCACTTAGTATAGGTCCCCCCAGTATAGGTAGCCAAGAATAGGTATCCCAGTATAGGTAGCCAGGCATAGGTGAGCCAGTATAGTTGCCCCCGCTATAGGTTAGCCAGGTAGGTGCCTCCAGTATAGGTAGCCAGTATAGTTGCCCCCAGTATAGGTTAGATAGGCAGGCGCCCCCGGTATAAGTTAGTTAGGTAGGTGCCCCAGTACAGGTTAGCTAGGTGGGTGCCTCTAATATAGGTAGCCAGAATAGTTGCCCCCAGCATAGGTTAGATAGGTAGGTTCCCCCCAGTATAGGTTAGATGGGTAGCTGCCCCCCAGTATAGGTTAGATTAGGTAGGTGCCCCCCAGTATAGGTTAGATTAGGTAGCTGCTCCCCAGTATAGGTTAGATTAGGTAGCTGCCCCCCAGCGTAGGTTAGATTAAGTAGGTGCCCCCCAGTGTAGGTTAGATTAGGTAGGTTCCCCCCAGTATAGGTTAGATAGGTAGGTGCCCCCCAGCGTGGGTGAGATTAGGTAGCTGCCCCCCAGTATAGGTTAGATTAGGTAGCTGCCCCCCAGCATACGTTAGATTAGGTAGCTGCCCCCCAGTATAGGTTAGATTAGGTAGCTGCCCCCCAGCGTAGGTTAGATTAAGTAGGTGCCCCCCAGTGTAGGTTAGATTAGGTAGGTGCCCCCCAGTGTAGGTTAGATTAGGTAGCTGCCCCCCAGTATAGGTTAGATTAGGTAGCTGCCCCCCAGCGTAGGTTAGATTAAGTAGTTGCCCCCCAGTGTAGGTTAGATTAGGTAGGTGCCCCCCAGTGTAGGTTAGATTAGGTAGGTGCCCCCCAGTGTAGGTTAGATAGGTAGGTGCCCCCCAGCGTAGGTTAGATTAGGTAGCTGCCCCCCAGTATAGGTTAGATTAGGTTGGTGCCCCCCAGGGTAGGTTACATTAGGTAGGTGCCCCCCAGGGTAGGTTAGATTAGGTAGGTGCCCCCCAGCATAGGTTAGATTAGGTAGCTGCCCCCCCCCTTCCAGTATAGGCTAGATTAGACAGGTGCCCCCCAGTATAGGTTAGATAGGTAGCTGCCCCCCAGGGTAGGTTAGATTAGGTAGGTGCCCCCCAGTATAGGATAGATAGGTAGGTGCCCCCCAGCGTAAGTTAGATAGGTAGCTGTCCCCCATAATGGAGGGGGGAGCTGGAGCCGCTGGGAGGGCAGCCCGACCTCTCCCTCCCTCTCCTGGGCCGCCCTCCGTGCTCCCCCCTCAGATGCAGAGCACAGCAGCAGCCAGGGAGGAAGCGCTGTAAACAACATACCTCCCTGCATTCCAAGCGCTGCTCTCTCGCCGCCGGTCTCTTCCTCTCTGCCTATACGATGATGCACACGCTGGTTCCTGTTATCCGGAACTAGTGTGTGCATCATCGGCGGCAGAGAGGAAGAGACCGGCGGCGAGAGAGCAGCGCTTGGAACGCAGGGAGGTATGTTGTTTACAGCGCTTCCTCCCTGGCTGCTGCTGCTGCGCTCTGCATCTGAGGGGGGAGCACGGAGGGCGGCCCAGGAGAGGGAGGGAGAGGTCGGGCTGCCCTCCCAGCGGCTCCGGCTCCCCCCTCCATTTCAGCGCCCACCTCCCAACAGCGCCCCGGGCGGCGGCACGGGCCGCACGGCGCTAAAAACGGGCCTGTGTGGAGGCTGTCCGATATATGCTTGAGACAGCGTCAGATTATTCTAAGGCACAAATGGATTTTGTTTGTTCTTTGTTAGAGATTGTTTTACAATTTAATTATTTTCGTTTTGAGGAGTCGTACTACATGCAGATTCGAGGTACCACGATGGGGTCGAATGTGGCCCCGTCCTATGCAAATATCTATATGGGCGTATACGAAGAAATGTTTGTATATACAAATGATCTGTTTAAGAAACATGCCCTACAGTGGTTTCGACAGATAGATTATATTTTTTGCTTGTTGGCTTTTGTGCTTGAGTTGATTGACAGGTGCTGCCAGATTAGGTTGACAGTACATAGCTCAACTGAACGAGTGAGCTTTCTAGATACCTTGGTGATGAGACGGGGGGGTCGCTTTGTGACCGACCTCTTTGTTAAGCCCACGGATGTCAACTCCCTTCTCCATTACGGGAGTTTTCATCTGAGGGCATACGAAGAGGTCGGTACCGATTAGTCAGTTTCAGACGGTGCGGACAATTGTGGAGGAGAGTGAGACTCAAGACAGGAGACTGGATGAAATGCAATTAAAGTTTGAACAGAGGGGTTATCCTACAGAGATGGTACAAAAGGCTAGAGATAGGATACCAGGAGACAAAGAGATATTGATAACAGAATCCCGTTTATTTCTAAATATAACTTGATGAGCGACAATATCGCTAAAATTGTAAAAAAATATTGGTACCTTTTGTCAGACAGCTTCCCACATGTGGAACAATTTTCTCATCCTCCTATCTTCTCCTATAAATGAGCCCCTAATCTGCGGGACCGTTTGGTCCACGCGGATATGGAGGGACCAGGATCACACATCAGATCTTCACGTATGGGTACATTTCCATGTCTGAACTGCGTTCATTGCAGTTCAGTCATTAACCTCCCCGGCGTTCTATTGAGATCGCCAGGGAGGCTGCGGGAGGGTTTTTTTTTAATTAAAAAAAAACTATTTCATGCAGCCAACTGAAAGTTGGCTGCATGAAAGCCCACTAGAGGGCGCTCCGGAGGCGTTCTTCCGATCGCCTCCGGCGCCCATAATAAACAAGGAAGGCCGCAATGAGCGGCCTTCCTTGTTTTGCTTAGATCGTCGCCATGGCGACGAGCGGAGTGACGTCATGGACGTCAGCCGACGTCCTGACGTCAGCCGCCTCCGATCCAGCCCTTAGCGCTGGCCGGAACTTTTTGTTCCGGCTGCGCAGGGCTCAGGCGGCTAGGGGGGCCCTCTTTCGCCGCTGCTCGCGGCGAATCGCCGCAGAGCGGCGGCGATCAGGCAGCACACGCGGCTGGCAAAGTGCCGGCTGCGTGTGCTGCACTTTATTTGATAAAAATCGGCCCAGCAGGGCCTGAGCGGCAGCCTCCGGCGGTGATGGACGAGCTGAGCTCGTCCATACCGCTCAGGAGGTTAAAGGTGATCAAATCTCTCATGCCTACAAGGGATCCAAATTTAAGATTAAGAGATGCCACACATGTGATTCCACATATGTGGGTTATGCATTAAAACGCCCATGTGGCCTACTATATATAGGTCAAACGACTCAAAAAATGAAAGTGAGATTGTCATCTCACAAACATGCCATACGTGAAAATCTGATTGATCAAGCTGTGCCCTATCATTTCAGTCAGGCTAGACATAATGTCAGCCAACTGAAATTTCTGATCATAGAACAAGTATTGCAGCCAAGAAGAGGATGAGATAGGATAAAGAAATTACTTTGGAGGGAGGCACACTGGATTAGGAAACTTGACACTATGGAGCCAAGGGGTCTCAATCGTGAATTAGATTTGGTTCCTTTTTTATGATATATGTGTGTAGCAGCTTCTGTAGTATTTTCTGTATTGTACTTTTGTCATGTACTTTGGTTCCCCTTGTCTCCATGGTGTATGTCCCCTGAGCTCCTGAGTATTGTAGTACATATCAAGCGCTATAGGCCCCATGTAGATATTGTTTTGATCTATAGGCACATTGCATGTATATCCAGCCACTGTGTGGAAGTTAGATGATTTAAGTAATATTGCGATTTTGATGTATTGCCTCAGTTGTAACCCTTGATTCCTGCTGATAACTCACTTGTAACTTGATAATGCTGGTTCGCTTACAACCACAATCTATATGCATCCTGATGCGGAGATCTTTGTTTACATCTTATGTGGGCGGTGCACCGATGTCCGGCCACACCGCTCACAGATTGGCCGGCATTGCATGTGGGTGGGGGGCGGCAGATGACGCCGCACCCTCCTCACGTGACCCTGACGTTCCCCATCTGGTCCGCCGATGACGACGGTGCAGTGGGTGGAGGCGGCGGGAACATCCGGCCTTTTTTTTGCATTGGGATGTGGACCAATAGATTCAAAGGACAGGAGAGGTGTGTCTATGCTGTGATCCAATCAGTGAGTACCTATATAGTTCCCCATCAGGTCCGCCGTTAGGGTGGGCCCCTCTGATAGGTTAAGTGAAACTGGGCAGTATGATTGGGTACCCACAGCACCATGAGAGTATATAAAGAAGTTTGTTGAGCATGTATATGTATTTGTCTTGCAGCTTAGCTTGAAAAAGGAGCGTTGCAGCTCTGAAACGTTGCTATGATGGCTGACAAGCAACTTTAACCAATAAAAGAGCATTTAATACAATTGGTGCCGGCTTCATCGCTACGTATATAAAATTAATTGAAACTAAAAACGTGGACAGTGCAATACATATATTATGTAAGTGGACCAAGTATTTATCTACTTATATATGTTTTTCCTGGGAGAGTATAGCTGTGCCTCCTGCTGCCCAAGGGCCGTAAGTTCGGTGAGGCATCTTTAATTGCTACTCGAGATCAGTGTTAGGTTTTACTGTCTTCTGTCTTTACTGGTTTACTGTCGGTGTTATGTTTTACTATCTTCTTTCGGAAAGATTTTTAAAAAGCTGAAATGTGATTTGCTGTGATGAGTGACAGGTCCTCTTCCCAATAGCTCTGATCTTTATATCAGTTGATTCTCCTCCATGAAGGTTTTGTTGTCATGCTTATAAAGAGAAGCCATAATCCTGAGCCACATCTTCATCAGCGTCTGACACTCCCCATCCGTCTCCTTCCTTTTCGCAGAGCAAGCTCTTAGGAGGATAATAGATCTGATTTGATTGTTCCTAGGAAGACAGTGCTCAGAAGACACAGTGCTAATGTGATTACCTCGGGAAGTGGATACACTGCGAGCAATGTGGCTCAGACTCTCGTGAACCATAATTCCCAAGGAGATGAACCTGATAAGAATCATGCTGCAATAACTCTGACATTAGATGAAGATTTTTCTAATGGAGATGTGGAGTACCTGTTCATAATGCTTATTGTGTCATTTCTTAAAGCGGTATTGTCACCATAAAAATCAAATTTCAACAGCAACTGGTCTGAGTGTATTAAGTGATAAAGATGCTAATCCTGCATTCAAAACTTTTTCTGCTGTTGTGGTTTGTAGTTATCACATACTTTAGGAGCACTGGCCCCAGTGCCAAATAGTGCCAAAGATTTGAATGCTGGGAGTTCTTTTTATCTATAATATATTCCTCCTCTTCCATTTATTTCCCTGCCTAGCTGCTTATCAGAAACACCCTCTGATTACTTGTGTTTACAAGCAAGGCTGAGGTGACTCAGTGATTGGATGTGTAAATAAAAAATAGACAGTGCAGTTGTTAGTATACACCTCAGTGGGAGTGTCTGAAGACTCTGGGGGGAGGGCAGCTAATGAATACACAATGAGCAAGAGAAGGGAGAGGGGGAAACAAGAGTCAGGGAGGATATGATGTCAGCATTAGCTTGGCAAGATGGCCACTGCCTGGAATAGGATTTTCTGCTTTTCCTTTATAAAATTCACAGGAATCATTACGTGGATAGCACAATACATCTGTTATGCAAGTAGAAGTAGCATTTATCTACTTATATATGCGTTTTTTATTTCTAGGTTAGCATGGGTGTCGCTTGCTCTTTAAAGAGGAACTGTAACCCAGGATTGAAAATCATCCCAATCAGTAGCTGATACCCCCTTTCCCACGAGAAGTATTTACATTTTCTCTAATAGATCATCAGGGGGTTTTATGTATATCTACAAAAAACAACCTTTTAGCCTATCGCATTATTAGAGGGTGTGGTTATAGATAGATTACGGCAGTTGGTGCTGTTTTTTTTTTTTCATGTCTGCCAGTAGTAAAGATGATGATGCGCAGGCAAATTGTGGATCAAACAACATGAACAAATTACATGGCGAATATCAATCATTTCTTACTCTCTCTTCTATTTCTTTACCTCTAACTTTTGCAATGTATCGATTTATTTTTTCCTCCTTTTCACTAATGTTCCTCTTTAAAGTGTAGCCGTGAGATCAGATGAATGCACTACAGATAATGCAGCTACTGCAATTATGATATGTTCTGTTATACTGCACACTCTGAAATGGCAATAGTGTTTAGTTTGTCAGAATGGCATATTTATGTAACAGTGTAATAGGCCAGTAACACAGGACTGTCCTCTCTGACTGCAATTTAGGCCCGCTTCACATTAGCGTTTTTTTTGTGGATCGGAACCGGAACGTATACTATACAAACGGAACGGATGTGAATGGATCCAATGTTAACCTATGGATCCATTCACATGCGTCCGATGGTACGGATACGTTCCGTACGTTCCGGTCCGCGTATCGAAAAATTGCTGCAGGCTCTAATTTTCCGGACCGCTCTGCCCAGCGGAACGGTTCAGGACAAAAAATGCAGCAGCATTGGGGGCAATGGAAAAAACGGAACGTTTCTTCACACTAGTGAAGAAACGGACCGTTCCACGGGGGATGGAGGCATGGGCCGACGCCAATCTAGTGACGGGAGGGTGAGGGGAGGGTGCAGCAGCCGGGCGGGTGGGCGAGGGAGGTTTTATACATACCACATCTTCCGTAGCAGCCGGCGGTAGAGGCTTCCGTCTTCTTCCACGTCATGTGACTACATGACGTCAACCGGGTCTTAGCCTGCTGGAAGCTCACGTCCGGGCGGCTGCTCTGCTGCGGTGCCGCGCTTCGGCGCACCCACGTGCCCCCGCGCTGTGCCCCGGTAGCCCTGGGATCAGTGAACGGGAACATGGTTCCCGATCACCGATCCGTGTCCCCAGCAGAAAAAACGAAGCGCTCTTACTAGAGGCTTCAGGCTTTCTGCAAAAACTTTTTTCCCTGTCCCCCGGTTAGCGAGAAGAAAAAAATAAACTCAAGGTGGCCATCTTGTGGCCAAATAGTAAAACTACATCTACATAGTTTTTACATTACAATTTACACATATAATAACATTAAAAATTAACTGTTTATTTCCCACACCAAAATATTACCTAAACAAAGTTTTTAATGGAAAAATAAAAATTACTGTTACCTAAGGGTCTGAACTTTTTAAATATGCATTTGAAGGGGGTATACTACGAACTTTTTTTTAAATTATAAGCTTGTAAATAGTGATGAACGCATAACGGAAAAAATGCACCTTTATTTCCAAATAAAATATTGGCGCCATACATTGTGATAGGGACAAAATTTAAATGGGGTCATAACCGAGACAAACGGGCAAATACAAATAGTTCTTAGCAAAATGTACCACCCAAAGAAAGCCTAATTGGTGGCAGAAAAAACAAGATATAGATCAATAAATTGTGTTGAGTAGTGATAAAGTTATTAGCGAATGAATGGGAGGTGAAAATTGTTCTGATGCATAAGGTGAAAAATCCCTGCGGGCTGAAATGGTTAATATAGTAAATTATTCATGTTTATGTTAATTATCTTGGTTTCAGCATCAGAAACACTTCCTATGCATATATATAGCTGTATATTGTTATGTAACCCCGCCCTCCCATTGATGTATAGTCTAGGCTGTTAAAGGGAACCTAAACTGAGAAGGATATGGATGTTTCCTTTTAAAATAACACCAGTTGCCCGGCTCTCCTGCTGATCCTGTGTCTCATTTACTTTTAGAAACAGCCCCTGAACAAGCATGCAGATCAGGTGCTCTGACTGAAGTCAGACTGGATTAGCTGCATGCTTGTTTCAGGTGTGTGATTGAGCCACCACTGCAACACAACAGATCAGCAGGACTGACAAGCAACTGGTATTGTTTAAAAGGAAACCTCCATATCCCTCTCAGTTTAGGTTCCCTTTAAAGCACGCCTGAACTGGGTTGAAAAAGTGGACTTTTACTTACTTGTGGCTTATTTCAGCCCCCGCGTCTTTGAGGTCCCCCAATGTCTTTGAGGTCCCCTCCGTTTGAGCCCCTGATCTCCTCAGACAAATCTTCCATCTGGATTGGGCGAAGGCTACTGCACATGCACAGTCACATCTACGCACCCCCTTCAATCGCACTCCCATCGCCAAGAGCATTGTGCGCATGTACGGTACATTCTTTTGCTAGGAATGCTTCCAGCGTCATGAGTGAGACTGATGGAGGTGCAGGGACAGGATATGCTCTTTACTCCAATTGTCTTGGGCAATGTCCACCACACTTAATAAGAATAGATGTGCCTGTCCCAAGGTCATCCCTCTTCCTGTCTCTCTTGTACTCTCACATCCTGCCAATCAAGTCAGTGGTGCAGACAGGGCCAGTTCTAGCTAAAATAGGGCCCTGGGGCAAAAGTAATTTGGGGGCCACCTAGCAATGACCTCCCCATCAGCCCCTGAGCTTACTCCCAAGACTCATCCCACCACACTCCCAGCCTCACAAAATCATTAGGTTCTGTCATATGTCCCCAAAAGCATTGTTGGGGACTCCATTGTTCCCCTCCTCCTCTACCTTACAAATCCAGAGTGTACACACTTTGGGGTCTTACCTACTCCAGGCAGGACACAGAAGGCAGCACCACCCAACCTCTCCCCACTAGTGCCTCCTTTCCTCATTCCCTGCAGGCATGTATGGAGTTACTATAGCTGGAGAGGAGGGCACACACACCTCGGGGGGCCCCTACAGGCTCGGGGGCCGGCGTGGGGCAATTGTCCCCTTTGCCTCTATGGAAGCTCTGGCCCTGGGTGTAGAGAATCATACCTCCTGCTGGATCAATGACAATTATACTGTTGAATTTAAGCTAGGCTATACTGAAAACCAGTGATGTAACTACAATTTATCCCCCACCAACCCCCCCCCCCCAGCCAAACTTTGATAGAGCCCTCCCAATATTCACACACCTCCCCTTGCCTTCCCTTGAAGACCTCCACAACCTGGGAGCCCCACCTACAACAAGTGCAGCTACAAAAATGTGTACATGTCATTAAAGAGACACTGAAGAGGAAAAAAAATGATGATATTATGATTTGTATGTGTAGTACAGCTAAGAAATAAAACATTAAGATCAGATACATCAGTCTAATTGTTTCCAGTACAGGAAAAGTTGAGAAACTCCAGTTGTTATCTCTATGCAAACAAGCCATTAAGCTCTATGACTAAGTAAAGGTGCCCATACACTCGTCAGATTGGCAGCAGACAGATAAGAAATGCATCTGATGATCTATCTGATGCGTTTTTAGAACATTTTTTACCAGGATAGAATTCCAATAGATTTCAGTTTGAAATCTGTTGAAATTCGATCTGATGGCATTTTTTTGCCATCAGATTTCCATTAAGGCCAATGCAAACTGATAAGCAATCTCATCAGATCGACCTAAATTTTCCACCCTGCTAGTTCGATGGAAATCCATCGAAATCGGCCGTCGATCGGTCGATTGGCCAACCGATTTGCGATCGATCGATCGCGATCGATCGGTCGGCCAGAAAATCGGCTGAGTGTATGGGCTGCTTTAGTCGTGGAGAGGACTGTTATCTGACTTTTATTATCTCAACTGTAAGTGGACTGTTTACTTTTTCTCTGCTAGAGGAGAGGTCATTACTTCACAGACTGCTCTGAAAGACTCATTTTGAATGCTGAGTGTTGTGTAATCTGCACATATTATAGAATAATGCAATGTTAGAAAAAACACTATATACCTGAAAATAAAAGTATGAGAATATTTTCTTTGCTGCTAATCTTCTAGTAATTATTCATAGTACACAACCAATTCATTATATCATATTTTTTTTTTTCGCTTCAGTGTCTCTTTAAGGCGGTGGGAAATTTGGGCGCAAGGTAAAGCTGAAAAACCGCTCACTTTACTCTTGCAGAAGTCCTGGCGGCATTAATCACACAGGTCTGCAAAAAATTTTTTTGCCAAAGCTGTTTTGGTCATTCCACGTAATCTTTACGTTTTTTGATGTGTGGAATCCGAAAATGACCACTATTTTGTCATAGGACATCACGTTTCCTGACAATTTAGGTAACTATGTTAACTAGACAAGATATATATATATATATATATATATATATATATATATATATATATATATATACAGGGGCGTAACTAGAAATCACTGGTCCCCCCTGCGAATATTTGGATGGGGCCCCCCTCATAGGTGCCAAATAATCGTAATGGGGCAGCGTTTCACTGTAAATTAATTGTAAAGTGGGCAGCATTTTACCAGACAATCGTAATGTGGGCCAGAAAATCGTAATGTGGGCAGAGTTCACCAGAAAATCGTAATGTGGGCCTTTAGAAAATCATAATGTGGGCAGAGTTCACCATAAAATCGTAATGTGGGCAGAGTTCACCAGAAAATCGTAATGTGGGCACCAGTCACCAGAAAATCGTAACGTGAGCAGCAGTCACCAGAAAATTGTAACGTGGACAGCATACACCAGACAATCGCAATGTGGGCAGCGTTCACCAGAATATCGTAATGTGGGACAGAAAATCGTAATGTGGGCAGAGTTCACCAGAAAATCGTAATGTGGGCAGCGTTCACCAGAAAATTGTAACATGGACAGCATTCACCAGACAATCGTAACGTGGGCAGTGTTCAACAGAAAATCGTAATGTGGGCCAGAAAATCGTAATGTGGGCAGCAGTCACCAGAAAATCCTTATGTGGGCAGCAGTCACCAGAAAATCCTTATGTGGGCAGCAGTCACCAGAAAATCTCAATGTGGGCAGCAGTCACCAGAAAATCGCAATGTGGGCAGCAGTCACCAGAAAATCCTAATGTGGGCAGCATACACCAGAAAATCGTAATGTGGGCAGCAGACAACAGAAAATCGCAATGTGGGCAGCAGACACCTGAAAATCGCAATGTGGGCAGCAGACACCTGAAAATCGCAATGTGGGCAGCAGACACCTGAAAATCGTAATGTGGGCAGCAGACACCAGAAAATCGCAATGTGGGCAGCAGTGACCAGAAAATCGCAATGAGGGCAGCAGTGACCAGAAAATCGTAATGTGGGCAGCAGACACCTGAAAATCGTAATGTGGGCAGCAGACACCAGAAAATCGCAATGTGGGCAGCAGACACCAGAAAAACGCAATGTGGGCAGCAGACACCTGAAAATCGTAATGTGGGCAGCAGACACCTGAAAATCGTAATGTGGGCAGCAGACACCTGAAAATCGTAATGTGGGCAGCAGACACCAGAAAATCGCAATGTGGGCAGCAGTGACCAGAAAATCGCAATGTGGGCAGCAGTGACCAGAAAATCGCAATGTGGGCAGCAGTGACCAGAAAATCGCAATGAGGGCAGCAGTGACCAGAAAATCGTAATGTGGGCAGCAGGCACCTGAAAATCGTAATGTGGGCAGCAGACACCAGAAAATCGCAATGTGGGCAGCAGTGACCAGAAAATCGCAATGTGGGCAGCAGTGACCAGAAAATCGCAATGAGGGCAGCAGTGACCAGAAAATCGTAATGTGGGCAGCAGGCACCTGAAAATCGTAATGTGGGCAGCAGACACCAGAAAATCGCAATGTGGGCAGCAGTGACCAGAAAATCGCAATGTGGGCAGCAGTGACCAGAAAATCGCAATGTGGGCAGCAGTGACCAGAAAATCGCAATGAGGGCAGCAGTGACCAGAAAATCGTAATGTGTGCAGCAGACACCTGAAAATCACAATGTGGGCAGCAGACACTAGGAAAAAAAATGCACCTGTTAAAAAGAAAAACAATTCACTTACCTGACAGAAAATCGCAATGTGGGCAGCAGTCACCAGAAAATCCTAATGTGGGCAGCATACACCAGAAAATCGTAATGTGGGCAGCAGACAACAGAAAATCGCAATGTGGGCAGCAGACACCTGAAAATCGCAATGTGGGCAGCAGACACCTGAAAATCGCAATGTGGGCAGCAGACACCTGAAAATCGTAATGTGGGCAGCAGACACCAGAAAATCGCAATGTGGGCAGCAGTGACCAGAAAATCGCAATGAGGGCAGCAGTGACCAGAAAATCGTAATGTGGGCAGCAGACACCTGAAAATCGTAATGTGGGCAGCAGACACCTGAAAATCGTAATGTGGGCAGCAGACACCAGAAAATCGCAATGTGGGCAGCAGACACCAGAAAAACGCAATGTGGGCAGCAGACACCTGAAAATCGTAATGTGGGCAGCAGACACCTGAAAATCGCAATGAGGGCAGCAGTGACCAGAAAATCGTAATGTGGGCAGCAGACACCAGAAAATCGCAATGTGGGCAGAAGTGACCAGAAAATCGCAATGTGGGCAGCAGTGACCAGAAAATCGCAATGTGGGCAGCAGTGACCAGAAAATCGTAATGTGGGCAGCAGACACCTGAAAATCGCAATGAGGGCAGCAGTGACCAGAAAATCGTAATGTGGGCAGCAGGCACCTGAAAATCGTAATGTGGGCAGCAGACACCAGAAAATCGCAATGTGGGCAGCAGACACCAGAAAATCGCAATGTGAGCAGCAGTGACCAGAAAATCGCAATGTGGGCAGCAGTGACCAGAAAATCGCAATGTGGGCAGCAGTGACCAGAAAATCGTAATGTGTGCAGCAGACACCTGAAAATCACAATGTGGGCAGCAGACACTAGGAAAAAAAATGCACCTGTTAAAAAGAAAAACAATTCACTTACCTGACAGAAGTCTTCTCCTCTCCCGACATCTGGCTCGCAGCTCCCCGAGTCCTCCTGCAGCACATCTCCCGCGCTGACAGGCAGAGTGCAGGGCTACGGCAAGATGGCTGCCGAAGCCCTGTACTAGAGACACAAATAGTCTCCAGTGTAGGGCTTCTTCGGCGGCCATCTTGCCGTAGCCGTGCTCTGCCTGCCGGAGACTATGCAGGCTACTGGAGCGGGGCTGCGGGGAATGAACTGGCGCAGCGTCTATTAGACGCTGCGGCCAGTTGAGCACCTTGCTGGGGGGTCCAGAGCAGCGCTCCCCCCACGCACAGTAAGCAGGCCCCAGAGCAGCCCCGGGCCCCCCTGCGGCTGAGGGGGTCGCATCCCCGGTAGGTACGCCGGTGTATATATATACACTGTACAGCGCAGCGTAATATGTCGGCGCTATATAAATACTAAATAATAATAATAATAACTAAGGCAATACCTCAAAATAAATGGAAATCGACTTATAGAATTAAAGTTTTGTTACAATTTTTTCATGAAAATTCTTATTTGAACTGAAATGAGTTCACCTACAACTAAACTCGATTCTTCTTCCCTGTAAGGCTGCTCCTGGTGCGTTTACGCTTCATATTAACATATGAAAATAAGAAACGTAATTTATTAAAGAAATGTCATTTAATTTAAAGGATAGGAGAGTCCATTAACCTCCCTGGCGGTACGCAGATGCAGTGGCTGGGTCCGCGGGAGGGATTTTTTTTAATTAAAAGTATTTTTTTTAATGTTAGCTAGCACTCGGCTAGCTAACTGTGGCCCCCAAGTCCCCCGGCACCGGTCTGACCCCCCCCCCCCCCCCCCCCGATCGCCACCGGCAACACTCACCCGTCCGCGATCCCGCGAGAGCCGCAGCTTCCCAATTGGCTTCACTCGTCGCTATGGCGACGATCGGACTTGACGTCATGACGTCATCGACATCATGACGTCATGCGCAGTTCCGATCCTCCCCATAGCAAAGCCGGGTGTTGATTGCGAGGCTGCGCCATCGCGGGATCCCTGTGGGCAGTGGCGTAGCTAAGGAGCTGTGGGCCCCGATGCAAGTTTTACAATGGGGCCCCCCCAAGCACTCTATACATAACAATTGATACGGCGCACCAAAACCTGCCAATGGCAGCTACAGTGTCAGAGGTGCAAGAAGGGGATGGGGAACAGTATGTTAATGATTACCACTATTCAAAGTATCTATTAGAAGTGATTATTATGAGCACAGGACTAATAGAGGGTTAATACTGTAATTGAGGGAGGGCCCTTCGGGGCCCCTCTGGCCCAAGGGCCCCGATGCGCCCGCTACCTCTGCACCCCCTATTGCTACGCCCCTGCCTGTGGGGTATGTATACCGGAGGTGATCAGGGGCGATCGGAGGGGACCGGAGGGACTTGGGGACATAGTTAGCTAGCCAAGTGCTAGCTTAACCAAATAAAACCATTTTTATTTTTAAAAAATCCTCCCGGGGCCATGTGATCCCCTGGGGCGGCTAGCCCGACACTGTGTCAGGCTTACCGCCAGGGAGGTTAAAGTCTTATTAGAGTAGAGTCAATTAAACACATATTTCAGTAGATAAAATACATATATTTACATAGATCTGCACATGAGTCCTGAAAGAGGGACAAATGAAGAAGAAAGAGGGACACAGGTATTTGGTTCCCAAAAAAGGGACAGTTAGGGGCTGTTCTAACTGGCTCCTAACTGTCCCTCTTTTGGAGGGACAGTCCCTCTTTGGGATCCCTGTCCCTCTGTCCCTCTTTCTTCCTCATTTGTCCCTCTTTCAGGACTCATTTCACCGGCGTACCTACCGGGGATGCGACCCCCTCAGCCGCAGGGGGGCCCGGGGCTGCTCTGGGGCCTGCTTACTGTGCGTGGGGGGAGCGCTGCTCTGGACCCCCCAGCAAGGTGCTCAACTGGCCGCAGCGTCTAATAGACGCTGCGCCAGTTCATTCCCCGCAGCCCCGCTCCAGTAGCCTGCATAGTCTCCGGCAGGCAGAGCAGGGCTACGGCAAGATGGCCGCCGAAGAAGCCCTACACTGGAGACTATTTGTGTCTCTAGTACAGGGCTTCGGCAGCCATCTTGCCATAGCCCTGCACTCTGCCTGTCAGCGCGGGAGATGTGCTGCAGGAGGACTCGGGGAGCTGCGAGCCAGATGCCGGGAGAGGAGAAGACTTCTGTCAGGTAAGTGAATTGTTTTTCTTTTTAACAGGTGCATTTTTTTTCCTAGTGTCTGCTGCCCACATTGTGATTTTCAGGTGTCTGCTGCCCACATTACGATTTTCAGGTGCCTGCTGCCCACATTGCGATTTTCTGGTGTCTGCTGCCCACATTGCGATTTTCTGGTCACTGCTGCCCACATTGCGATTTTCTGGTCACTGCTGCCCACATTGCGATTTTCTGGTCACTGCTGCCCACATTGCGATTTTCTGGTGTCTGCTGCCCACATTACGATTTTCAGGTGCCTGCTGCCCACATTACGATTTTCTGGTCACTGCTGCCCTCATTGCGATTTTCTGGTCACTGCTGCCCACATTGCGATTTTCTGGTCACTGCTGCCCACATTGCGATTTTCTGGTCACTGCTGCCCACATTGCGATTTTCTGGTATCTGCTGCCCACATTACGATTTTCAGGTGCCTGCTGCCCACATTACGATTTTCTGGTCACTGCTGCCCTCATTGCGATTTTCTGGTCACTGCTGCCCACATTGCGATTTTCTGGTCACTGCTGCCCACATTGGGATTTTCTGGTCACTGCTGCCCACATTGCGATTTTCTGGTGTCTGCTGCCCACATTACGATTTTCAGGTGTCTGCTGCCCACATTACGATTTTCAGGTGTCTGCTGCCCACATTGCGATTTTCTGGTGTCTGCTGCCCACATTGCGATTTTCTGGTGTCTGCTGCCCACATTACGATTTTCAGGTGTCTGCTGCCCACATTACGATTTTCTGGTCACTGCTGCCCTCATTGCGATTTTCTGGTCACTGCTGCCCACATTGCGATTTTCTGGTGTCTGCTGCCCACATTACGATTTTCAGGTGTCTGCTGCCCACATTGCGATTTTCAGGTGTCTGCTGCCCACATTGCGATTTTCTGGTGTCTGCTGCCCACATTGCGATTTTTTGTTGTCTGCTGCCCACATTACGATTTTCTGGTGTATGCTGCCCACATTAGGATTTTCTGGTGACTGCTGCCCACATTGCGATTTTCTGGTGACTGCTGCCCACATTGAGATTTTCTGGTGACTGCTGCCCACATAAGGATTTTCTGGTGACTGCTGCCCACATAAGGATTTTCTGGTGACTGCTGCCCACATTACGATTTTCTGGCCCACATTACGATTTTCTGTTGAACACTGCCCACGTTACGATTGTCTGGTGAATTCTGTCCATGTTACAATTTTCTGGTGAACGCTGCCCACATTACGATTTTCTGGTGAACTCTGCCCACATTACGATTTTCTGTCCCACATTACGATATTCTGGTGAACGCTGCCCACATTACGATTGTCTGGTGTATGCTGTCCACGTTACAATTTTCTGGTGACTGCTGCTCACGTTACGATTTTCTGGTGACTGGTGCCCACATTACGATTTTCTGGTGAACTCTGCCCACATTACGATTTTATGGTGAACTCTGCCCACATTATGATTTTCTAAAGGCCCACATTACGATTTTCTGGTGAACTCTGCCCACATTACGATTTTCTGGCCCACATTACGATTGTCTGGTAAAATGCTGCCCACTTTACAATTAATTTACAGTGAAACCATTACGATTATTTGGCACCTATGAGGGGGGCCCCATCCAAATATTCGCAGGGGGGCCCAGTGATTTCTAGTTACGCCCCTGACTCATGTGTAGATCTATGTAAATATATGTATTTTATCTACTGAAATATGTGTTTAATTGACTCTAATCTAATAAGATTTTAATTGACTCTTCCATCCTTTAAATGAATATATTTCTTATTTTCAAATGTTAATATGAAGGACAATGAGCCAGGATAGAAAGGACCAGTGTAGTTTGAACAATAAAACAACATATTTTTGTTATGAATTTTTTACGGTATGCGTGACAAAGGGTGTGCCAGGGGTGTGGTAAGGGGTGTGTTGAGGGTGTGGCTTAAAGAGAAACTCCGACCAAGAATTTAACTTTATCCCAATCAATAACGGATACCCCCTTTTACATGAGAAATCTATTCCTTTTCACAAACAGACCATCAGGGGGCGCTGTATGACTGATATTGTGGTGAAACCCCTCCCACAAGAAACTTTTCAGTACGTACTCCTGGCAGTTTCCTATCTGTGCTTGCTGCATTGTAGGAAATAGCTGTTTACAGCTGTTTCCAACTGCCAAAAAACCATGCAGCAGCAACATCACCTGCCAACTGTAAAAATGTCACCATGTAATAAATGTCAGAATGTAAATCAGGGATTTAAAAGATTTTACAATGGGCAAACACTGACTAAATCATTTATACATAATTATTGTAAAAATGAAGCTTTTTTTAATAACATTATTTTCACTGGAGTTCCTCTTTAAGTGTCCCTCTTTCTCATCTCAAAAAGTTTGGGAGGTATGTACTTTTTGGAAAATGTGGGAGCTGTGAGTGAGGAACAAGGTGAACGATTCCACCAAGACATCAAAGAGATGGAAAGGAGATACCAGGGAAAAGGGAGCCTTATTTTGAGGTATTGCTTTAGTTAACATAGTTACATAAATCGTCAGGAAACGTGGTGTCCTATGACAAAATGGAGGTCATTTTCGGATTCAACGCACCAAAAAACATAAAGATCATGTGGAATGACCAAAACAGCTCTCGAAATTTTTTTTTTTTTTTTGCAGATCTGTGTTATAGGCGCCTATGATGGTGGTGTTTTTTCCAAAAGGTCTTTTTTCCTGCTGTGCACCCCTGCAGTCACCTAGGCTCCTGAGACGTGTTTGCTATTTGTGAAGGAGTCCGCACACAGACTTAACGGAGCAATTCACATCAATTTATTGTCCCATCACATGTGTGTAGATACATAGTCTGACCTGCATAGGCCGATGATCGTTTCGGGGCCACTCAGGGTCCCCTTTATCAAGGCAGATAGCAGCAAAGACAAATACATTGTGTCCATACAAAAACCACACTAAATACCCCCAAACAGAGATTACTGATCCCACCCATAGGCGTTCCCATCAATTAATAAAACGTTACACGGCACCAGCATACCCACTGACGTGAGTGCGGTCCTTGGATTGACTTGGGTGTTTGCTATTTGGGCTACTAAATCCACTGATGGTCATTGTCATCATAAATCATCTTCAGATTTCATTGCCTGTTTCTTTCCAGAATTCATTGTAACTGCTTGTCTCTTCCTAGATCTGCTGGCGCTAACTCCCCCTTCCTGACTTGGTTCTTGGGTTTTGGACAGAGATGTTATTTCACCCCCATTTCCTGCAGACACATAAACAACTCCTTGATGTTTTATAATGAACCATAGATGAAAGATGCGACGTTACATGTATTCCGAATTTCCCAACACCCTCCATCCCATCTCTGCTTTCCTTGAAATTCCTATGAAATAAAACACAATGCCTAGGAAGTTCCAATGACTCACTGCTTGGACTCTGTGACAGAGATGTCATTTCAGTCCTTGACAACTGAAGACAGAGTAGGGACACCAAGAGCCAAATATAGTGTAGTATGTACTGGTAGTAGAAATGAAGTATGATAGAGTAATAAGCTATGCTCACAAAGCAGGGTTACCTCAAAGCAGTGGCGTAGCTACAAACCTCTGGGCCCCGATGCGGAATCTGGATGTGCCCCCCCCCCCCACGGCAACAACAGCCCCCCTCCCCCGGTAACACCCGACGCACACACATATCCAAATCCCTATAGCCAGCTATAGGTCCCCCCAGTATAGGTAGCCAGGCATAGGTGAGCCAGTATAGTTGCCCCCGGTATAGGTTAGCCAGGTAGGTGCCTCCAGCATAAGTAGCCAGTATAGTTGCCCCCAGTATAGGTTAGATAGGCAGGCGCCACCGGTATAGGTTAGATAGATAGGTGCCCCAGTACAGGTTAGCTAGGTGGGTGCCTCTAATATAGGTAGCCAGAATAGTTGTCCCCAGCATAGGTTAGATAGGTAGGTGCCCCCAGTATAGGTTAGTTAGGTAGGTGCCTCCAATATAGGTAGCCAGTATAGTTGCCACCTGTATAGGCTAGCTAGGTGCCCCGAATACAGGTTAGACAAGTAAGTGCCCCCAGGTTAGATAGGTAGGTGCCCCCCAGTATAGGTTAGATTAGGTAGCTGCCCCCCAGTATAGGTTAGATGAGGTAGGTGCCCCCCAGTATAGGTGAGGTAGCTGCCCCCCAGGATAGATTAGGTAGCTTTCCCCCAGGATAGGTTAGATTAGGTAGCTGCCCCCAGGATAGGTTAGAGTAGGTAGCTGCCTCCCAGGATAGGTTAGAGTAGGTAGCTGCCCCCCAGGATAGATTAGGTAGCTGCCCCCCAGGATAGGTTAGATTAGGTAGCTGCCCCCCAGGATAGGTTAGATTAGGTAGCCGCCCCCCCCCCCCAGATAGGTTAGGTGGGTAGCTGCCCCCCAGGATAGGTTAGGTAGGTAGCTGCCCCCCCCAGGATAGGTTAGGTAGGTAGCTGCCCCCCAGGACAGGTTAGGTAGGTAGCTGCCCCCCCAGGATAGGTTAGGTAGGTAGCTGCCCCCCAGGATAGATTAGGTAGCTTTCCCCCAGGATAGGTTAGATTAGGTAGCTGCCCCCAGGATAGGTTAGATTAGGTAGCTGCCCCCCCAGGATAGGTTAGGTAGGTAGCTGCCCCCCAGGATAGGTTAGATTAGGTAGCTGCCCCCCCAGGATAGGTTAGGTAGGTAGCTGCCCCCCAGGATAGGTTAGATTAGGTAGCTGCCCCCCAGGATAGATTAGGTAGCTGCCCCCCAGGATAGGTTAGATTAGGTAGCTGCCCCCCAGGATAGGTTAGATTAGGTAGCTGCCCCCCCCCCCAGATAGGTTACGTGGGTAGCTGCCCCCAGGATAGGTTAGGTAGGTAGCTGCCCCCCCCCAGGATAGGTTAGGTAGGTAGCTGCCCCCCCAGGATAGGTTAGGTAGGTAGCTGCCCCCCCAGGATAGGTTAGGTAGGTAGCTGCCCCCCCAGGACAGGTTAGGTAGGTAGCTGCCCCCCCAGGATAGGTTAGGTAGGTAGCAGCCCCCCAGGATAGATTAGGTAGCTGCCCACCAGGATAGGTTAGATTAGGTAGCTGCCCCCCCAGGATAGGTAGGTAGCTGCCCCCCAGGATTAGGTAGGTAGGTAGGTCGGTCTCCCCCCCCCCATAATGAAGGGGGGAGCCGCAGCTGCGGGGAGAGCAGCCCGACCTCTCCCTCCCTTCCTCTCCCCGGGCCCCCCCCCCTTCAAATGCAGAGTGTGCGGCGCACGGAAGCGCTGTAGGCAGAACTCACCTCCGTCCCTGCGCCGCTGGTCTCCTCCCGCTCTGTATAGATGTTGTTACACACTGCTTCCTGTTTACCCGGAAGCAGTGTGTAACAACATCTATACAGCGAGAGGAGATCAGCGGCGCTTGGAACGCAGGGACGGAGGTGAGTTTCAGCCTACAGCGCTTCCGTGCGTGTCACTCTGCATCTGAAGGGGGGGGGGGCCCGGGGAGAGGAAGGGAGGGAGAGGTCGGGCTGCTCTCCCCGCAGCTGCGGCTCCCCCCCTCCCAATAACGCGCACGGCGCACGGGCCGCACTCAGTCCTGGCCGCACTACAAAAAGACATGGGCCCCCCCGGGCCCCTCCCCCGCCTCTTCAGGAGCCAGGCCCAGTCGCGCATGCGACCTCTGCGACCTCTATTGCTACGCCCCTGCCTCAAAGGCAAGGTGGGGAGATTGGACCTGACCCCACTCAGAATTAAGAAGTCACTCTTCGTAATGAGGAAAAAAGGGGGTTAACACCCAACCACCAGGGGTGGACTTGATATAGCGTAGTATGGATACAGAGGCACCACAAGGATAAAAGTATCTAAAAAGTTTAAAATATGAGGAGGCAGTGGTGGACTTTCCTCCTCCAAACAGACACAAAAATCGCCAATGTGTATGTCAAATACAAGAAGTTTATTTACATACTCCGGGGGACAGTGCAATGCATTTCGCAGGTTTAATCCCACTTCATCAGGCAATAATAATGGAACAAATAGCATATGTGGTCAGTAGAAGAGTCAGGCACCGCTGGGAACTTGACAACTGAAGGTCAGTTTGAGTTTCAAAGTGTCCAAGTTTTCTAGTCAAATGATGATCTCCAAAAGATGGGGCCATTGTCGCGTACATGAAAAAAAGGGCAGCCGGGAATTTGAACGCCCAGAAAAGCCGATAGTAGAATATCAGTAAATCTACCGATACTGTACAGTTACAGTGCAAATGACAATAGTAACATATAGGTAATAAATACCAATATTTTACTACAGCTAAACATAACCTTATTCTCACACTGAACCCTCCCTCTACCAACGCCAAACCTTAACCCCACGCTAGTTTTACCCCCCCAGTAGCTAATGTTCACCCCCCCATGGCTAACCTTAACCAAACCCTCACAGCTAACCTTTACGCTACCAATCCATGGACAAAATTTTTTTTTTTTTTTGCGCCACCATAGGCACCCATAGAAGTAACGACAATGAAGGCTACATATAGTGGGCATAAGGGCAGCCGGGACACAAATTTCCCCCATTGCCGATATTTCAATAGACATATGTTGGAGCCCAAACTTCTTCCACTAGCGTAGCGGATGCCCAAATGTACAGCTTCCAGTATTGTCACCCCTCCTGAAGTTTAATCCCATCTCTATCTTTCAGCTTTCCCAGGTAGAAGGAAGGGCTTATTTTATATAAAAGGGGCTGCAGAAAAAGTTACTGTATTTTTTTGACTGTAAGACTCACTTTTTCTTCCCCAAAAGTGGGGGGAAAAAGTCACTGCGTCTTATAGTCCAAATGCAGGGAGTTCCTGACTTGTGAACGCCTGCCAATACGAACCTCCAACCTGCTGCAATGTCGGGGACTCACTGTACTGTGCCCATGCAGAGGAGGACACAGGGGGACAAAGGGAGGACACAGAGGGACACACAGGGGCATAGAGGAGGACACAAGGGGGACACAAAGGGGCATGGTGGAGGACACAAGGAGGACAGAGGCAGAAACATGGGGGACACAAGGGGACAGAGGAAGACAAAGGGAGGACACAAAGGGGCATAGAGGAGGGCATGAGGGGACACAAAGCGGCATAGAGGAGGGCACAAGGAGGACCAAAGCGGACACATGGGGGACACAGGAGGACATGAGGGGACAGAGGAAGACACAGGGACGACACAAAGGGGCATAGACGAGGACACAAGGGGGACACAAAGGGGCTTAGAGGAGGACACAGGCAGACACATGGGGGTCACACGGGGGACCGAGGAAGACACAGGGAGACACAAGAAGTATAAGTTGGCATGAGGTACAAAGGGGGCATAATCTACAAGATGCCCTTTCACCATGGATGCACCAGGTGTAGTATATTTTTTCCCGTTTTTTTGTCCTCTAAACCTAGGTGCGTCTTATGGTCAGGAGCATCTTATTGTCCGAAAAATACCTGGTTCTGTGAAATCTGAGCGTCTTTTTCTGTGAAACCGAATATCTACACAACTGAGCTAATCTGCCAACCTGAAAACATGAAGGCCTCGTTCACAGTGGTGTGTTGTGGGGTAACGGGTTGCAGTATGATAGCACACTGCATGTGCGTTACCACAAGCAGTGTCTTACTGCTAAGCACGGGCTTTAACAGGTACAGTGAAGCACAGAAACAGACGCTCAGATTTCAGGAAAATGACCGCAGAGCACATCTTCCCACTAAGCAACAGCTGGCAATCCATCGCTGTTTTCGCTTTGGAGACCATAAAATTCATGAAATATCGAGATCCATTTGAGTCTTGTCAGTAGCGCTAATGCTAGTAATAGAGTAATTAACACCCCTCTGGGTCTCTCGTAAGTGATTGCGATGAGCTTTTAGTGGGAACCAATAACGGGTAGATTGTAGGCTCAGAGATGAAAGCTCTCTGGTTGATACAACTGCTCACGTATCTGAAGCAATGGGAAATATAAATGCTGAGGGCCGCCAGGGAATTCTGAGAGGGAGAGGCAGAAATGTTTAGGCGTATGGATCCAAACCTTTCCAGGAAACAAGGTAGCCTCGAGACTGATCCTTTTTGTGAAGGTTTCTTAACCATATAGGTATCATCATCCCACAAACCCCCTTCATGCAGGACAGCTAGAATTTTGCACAAAGCCTCCGTCATCAGAGGCGTAGCTAGGTAGGGGCAAGGGGGGCATGTGTCCCTGGGCGCAGCACTGTGAGGGCGCTCAGCATAGCCACCGCACCCCGACATGCGTGAGAGGTGGCTCGCTCGCCATCCGCAGTGCCCCTGCTTCTCTCCCTCCTTCCCTCTGCAGAGTGCGGCCACATTAATAACAGCAGAAGACTCATCGGCTCCAACGTCATCTCTCCTCTGCAGCACCCCCAGCGTCCTCTCCTTGGTAACAGTGGCATCATGTGACAAGAGACGCCACTGTTGCCAAGGAGAGGAAGCTGGACGCGCTGCAGAGGAGAGATGAAGTAATTGAAATTGGGTATCTGAATGGGGAAGGGTGCACATTTGGCTTTCTAATCAGGAAGGGGGGCACAAATATCTATCTATAGGGGGGCACATCTGGCTATCTAACTGAGGGAGGGGGCACATCTGGCTATCGATAGGGGGAAGGGGGTACATTCGGCTTTCTAAAGGGGGGAAGAGGGGCACATCTGGCTATCTAACTGGGGGGAGGGGGCAAATCTGGCTGTCTATAGGGGGGAAGGGGGCACATCTAGCTTTCTAAACAGCATTTGTACACTTGGCTCTGCCCCTGACCACGCCCACATTCTGGTGCGTGGCCACATCCATTTTTTTAGCATGACTGTCCAAAGGAAGTTGTCTTTGTCCCCAGTTGCTGAAAACCCTAGCTAGGCCTCTGCCCGTCATATTCCGACTGGAGTATTCTAACACCCACCTCTATGGTTTGCTACTAGAAAGGACTACGCCAGGGATGAAGGGTCCCCTCTTGACATTATTTGCCTGAAGAGTTTTGCAGTGGCAGCCCACCTGAAAGGAAAGAAAAGCACTACAAGTCACACAGTAAAGTTACTTAAAGAGGAACTGTCACGAAAATCTTAAAATTTAACCCATTCAGGTTCCGTGGTTTTCACGAGAGAAATGTTCACCTCCCATTCATTAGCCTATAACTTTATCACTACTTATCACAATGAACTGATCTATATCTTGTTTTTTCCGCCACCAATTAGGCTTTCTTTGGGGGGTACATTTTGCTAAGAGCCACTTTACTGTAAACGCATTTTAACAGGAAGAATAAGAAAAAAATGGAAAAATTCATTATTTCTCAGTTTTCAGCCATTATAGTTTTAAAATAATACATGCCTCCATAATTAAAACTCACGTATTGTATATGCCCATATGTCCCGGTTATTACACCATTAAAATTATGTCCCTATCACAATGTATGGCGACAATATTTTATTTGGAAATAAAGGTGCATTTTTTCCATTTTGCATCCATCACTATTAACAAGTTTAAAATAAAAAAAATATAGAAATATTTCATCTTTACATTGATATTTAAAAAGTTTAGACCCTTAGGTAAATATTTACATGTTTTTTTTTTTTTTTAATTGTAATGGTTTTTTTTATTTATAGTAAACATTTTATTTGGGTAGTTTTGGGAGGGTGGGGGGTAAACAATAGATTTATAATGTAAATGTGTGTTGATTTTAACCAGTTCGCATTCAGTCGTTTTTCGCTTCATGCATCCGAACAATGTTCACCTCCCATTCATTAGCCTATAACTTTATTACTACTTATCACAATGAACTGATCTATATCTTGTTTTTTCCGCCACCAATTAGGCTTTCTTTGGGGGGTACATTTTACTAAGAGCCACTTTACTGTAAATGCATTTTAAAAGGAAGAATAAGAAGAAAACGGAAACAAATCATTATTTCTCACTTTTCGGCAATTATAGTTTTAAAATAATACATGCCTCCATAATTAAAACCCACGTATTGTATATGCCCATTTGTCCCGTTTATTACACCATTTAAATTATGTCCCTATCACAATGTATGGCGACAATATTTTATTTGGAAATAAAAGTGCATTTTTTCCGTTTTGCATTCATCACTATTTACAAGCTTATAATAAAAAAAAAAAAGAAATATTTCAATCTGACATAGATATTTAAAAAGTTTAGACCCTTAGGTAAATATTTGTGTTTTTTTTTTTTTTTTAATTGTAATGTTTTTTTTTTTTTTAATTAAACATTTTATGTGGGTATTTTTGGGAGGGTGGGATTGAAATTGTATTTTTTTTGTAAATATATGTGTATTTTTATTTTTATTTAACCTTAAGATGTAGTTTACTTTTTGGCCACAAGATGGCAGCCATGAGTTGTTTACAGTGACGTCACTCTAAGCGTACCACGTACGCTTAGAGCGACATAGGAAGCAGAAAAAGCGTAGCTTCCGAGAGAAGCTGTCGCTTTTTCTGCGGGGGAGAGGAATCAGTGATCGGGCACCGTTGCCCGATTCACTGATTCACTGGCTAGCAAACCGCCGGCCGGGAGCGCGCGTGCACGCGCGCGATCGGCCGCGTGGACGCGCAGGAGCGCACATGGCTTCCTGGACGTGAGTTTCACGTCCAGGAATGTCAAATAGTTAATTCATTTTTATTTTCAGGTGTAGTATTACTTTTTGGCCACAAGATGGCGGCCATGAGTTTGTTTACATGACGTCACTCTAAGCGTAACACACGCTTAGAGTGGCGCATCAGGAAGTGAATGGCCAGAAAAGGCGCAGCTTCCGAGAGAAGCTGTCGCTTTTTCAGTGGGGGAGAGGAATCAGTGATCGGACTTCATAGTCCGATACATTGATTCCCTGACTACCGAATCCGCGGCCGGGAGTGCGCGTGCACGCGCGCGATCGGCCGCGGGGGCGCGCGGTAGCGCACATGGTTTCTGGACGTAGTTTCTACGTCCAGAAACCAAAACACGTTAAACACATACAAAGTACATTTCTCCCAGAGTAAAATGAGCCATTAATTACGTTTCTCCTGTGTTGCTGTCACTTACAGTAGGTAGTATCTGACATTAACGACAGGTTTTGGACTAGCCCATTTCTTCATGGGGGATCCAAGAAATGGCCCAGCATGCCCTGGTACATTCTCTGCTGCAAACTACCAACCTTGTCCTCCCATTGGAGGTACAGTACAAGCATGTGCACATTTGGTAGACTACAAGGTAAAGTATACCTTAGGGCTGCATAGCCAGGCTGGACAAGTTGCTGGTACAGTATCCAGGGCTCCTTAACAATTGCAGCCGTCCCTGAATAGAGGCAGCCACCCACTTCCTGTGAGTGGTTCCGATACCAGCGGGACTTGCAGCACATGTCCTGCAAAACTCTCTGCTTACACTCGAGCGAATCATGAAGCCTCTCTTCAAAATGCAGCCAATCGTGATAAGGCACTCGCATCCATAATACAAGTGGCTCCAATACCTCCATGGGCAGGACTTAACACTTTCCACTCTCCTTAGTTTTGCAGAAAATCGGCCCATTCTGATCTGCACTACAAGTGAAAGTAGGCCGTACAGCACTCCACACGCTATCAGGAGCATCATCGCTAACAAGGAATGAGCTACCCAGCAGTGTGTACAATCCTGTGGGAGTGGTAACGCTGCATCCTCTTTACGTTCACATTATTCCTCATTTTCCCAAGGCTGCTTATTTGTACAGCACTGTATACCCAGCGCCGGTGCCATTCTTCTTGTCTTCCAAATGTTATCAGGCATCAACTCACTTACAACCAGCCTGAATAGAGCAGCCGACCATGGGTGTCACACTGACATGACGCATGTCTGTTGCACTATTTACTATATCCAGAGTCAGCGTCACGTAGGGGCCAAAAACATTTACTATAACAGAAGTTTTATTATATCCGGGTTTACTATACTGGGTGATGCTCCCCTAGTCTTATAATAAAGATTGTCTGGGACTTGGAGAAGTAGTTTACTATACCCAAATGTTTACTATACAATGGGATGCGAAAGCTTGGGGAACATTGTTAATTGTCATGATTTTCCAGTATAAAACGTTGGTTGTTACGCTAAAAAATGTCAGTTAACCGCCTTGGCGGTATTGACGAGCTCAGCTCGTCAATGACCGCCGGAGGGTGCTGCTCAGGCCCCGCTGGACCGATTTTGATCAGTTTTTGAAAAACATGCAGCAAGCACTTTGCTTGCTGCTTGTTCGGGTCCATCATCACCGCTACCCAATGCGAAAGAGCCCCCCCCCCCCCCGCAGACCCCGTGCACAGCCTGGCCAATCAGTACCAGGCAGCGCTGAGGGGTGGATCGGGACTCCCGATGACGGCACGACGTCGATGACGTCATCACGATCTTCACATGGCGACGGGGAAAGCCCTAAAGGAAATCCCGTTCAGAACGGGATTTCCAGATAGGCATACGCGCCGGCGGCGATCGGAGGGGTGGGAGGGACGCCGCAGGGAGGGGGGAATCATGTAACTAGCGCTAGGCTAGCTACATGATTTTTAAAAAAAAAATGCAAAAAATAGTGCTGTGCCGCCACCCTGGCGATCTTAATAGAACGCCAGGGTGGTTAAATATATCATATAGGAGACACACACAGTGATATTTGAGAAGTGAAATGAAGTTTATTGCATTTACAGAAAGTGTGCAATAATTGTTTAAACAAAATTAGGCAGTTACATAAATTTGAGCACTACAAAAAAGAAATTAAATCAATATTTAGTAGATCCTCCTTTTGCAGAAATTACAGCCTCCTAACACTTCCTGTAGGTTCCAATGGGAGTCTGGATTCTGGTTGAAGGTATTTTGGACCATTCCTCTTTACAAAACATCTCTAGTTCATTCAGGTTTGATGGCTTCCGAGCATGGACAGCTCTTTTTAACTCACACCACAAATTTTCAATTATATTCAGGTCTGGGGACTGAGATGGCCATTCCAGAACATTGTACTTGTTCCTCTGCATGAATGCCTTAGTGGATTTTGAGCAGTGTTTAGGGTCGTTGTCGTGTTGAAAGATCCAGCGCCGGCACAGCTTCAGCTTTGTCACTGATTCCTGGACATTGGTCTCCAGAATCTGCTGATACTGAGTGGAATCCATGAGTCCCTCAACTTTGACAAGATTCCCGGTCCCTGGACTGGCCACACAGCCCCACAGCATGATGGAACCATCACCGTATTTTACTGTAGGTAGCAGGTGTTTTTCTTGGAATGCTGTGTTCTTTTTCCTCCATACATAACGCCCCTTGTTATGCCCAAATAATTCAATTTTAGTTTCAGCAGTCCACACACAGCACCTTATTCCAAAATGAAGCTGGCTTGTCCGAATGTTCTTTAGTGTACCTCATACAGCTCTGTTTGTGCTGTGGGCAGAGAAAAGGATTCCTCTGGATACAGCATCTCCTTGTGTAAAGTGTGCCGAATGGTTGAACGATGCACAGTGATTCCATCTGCAGGAAGATGATGTTGTAGGTCTTTGGTGCTGGTCTGTGGGTTGACTGACTGTTCTCATCATTCGTCACTTCTGGTTATCCGAGATTTTTCTTGGTCTGCCACTTCGAGCCTTAACTTGAACTGAGCCTGTGGTCTTCCATTTCCTCAATATGTTCCTAACTGTGGAAACAGACAGCTGAAATCTCTGAGACAGCTTTCTGCATCTTTCCCCTAAACTATGATGGTGAACATTCTTTGTCTTCAGGTCATTTGAGAGTTTGAGACCCCCATGTTGCTACTCTTCAGAGAAAATTAAAAGAGGAAGGAAACTTACAATTGACCCCCTCAAATACTCTTTCTTATAATTGGATTCACCTGTGTATGTAGATCAGGGGTCACTGAGCTTACCAAGCCAATTTGAGTTCCAATAATTAGTTCTAAAGGTTTTGGAATCAATAAAATGACAACAGTGCCCACATTTATGCACCTGCCTAATTTTATTTAAACAATTATTGCGCACTTTCTGTAACTCCAATAAACTTAATTTCACTTCTCAGATATCACTGTGTGTGTCTCCTATAAGATATATTTAACTGACATTTTTTATCATAACAACCAATGATTTATACAGGAAAATCATGACGATTAACAACGTTGCACAAACTTTTGCTTCCCACTGTACCCAAGTTTATTAAAACAAGATTATACTGCATAGTGTAAATGAACAACAAAACTGTAAAATACACCTTTATTTCCAAATAAAATATTGTCACCATACATTGCACTAGGGACATAATTTAAAGGATTATAATTATAATTTAACTTTCAAATTAATGTGTTTTTTTTTCCATTTTTTTTCTTATTATTCCTCTTAAAATGCATATAGAATCAAATAATTCTTAGAAAAAGTACCACCCTAAGAAAGCCTAATTGGTTGTGAAAAAAACAACAAGATGTAGATTATTTTGGTGTTATAAGTAGTGATAAAGTTATTGGCGAATGAATGGGAGGAGCACTGAAAGGGAAAATTGCTCTGGTCCATAGGGAACCGCACCTGAAATGGTCAAGTGCCAGGGTGCTGTCAATTTGCCAGGGTGCTGTTAATTAGAACAGATCTGAAAATAGAACATTATTAAGGATATGCAAATCAATTTATAAACTTTTCTTTAGGAGATCTTAGCATTTAATTTGAATGTTTCCCCATAAGATGTTACTGTAATCGAAGAACATGTTAGAAGTCAGAATACCCCCTCATGATGCCTCTAGCTCAGTTATAGTCTTTTCTTTCTGAGGGTTAGACAGAGCCATAGACAGGGTGACAAAATATAAATGTGTGGGTAATACAATGAGCCATCTTCTGGTCACAAATGGTACTGCAAACACTTGCAGAATAATGGAAAGGTTAAACTCTTGTACAGGACTGAATGAAAACATAGAGAAATGCACCCTGTATGTATTTAGAGAGTTTAACCTGTTCAATTCCCCCTGATCATTGACTAATCACAGCTGTAATTTGATCTTTCAGCTGTTTCAGCCGGTGCCACAGCAGAGCAGCTAATTTGTAAACACATTTGGCCTTATGCAATTCACTTTTTCTCCTGGGTTATATTTTCACAACTCCTCATAAAATGCCTTTTAAACCACCAGCAAGCAAGAAAATACTCCAAATAATTTTGATAGTACTTTTTCACCAACTTTTGGGTACTTTTTCAATTGTAAAATGCCGAAAAGTTATTTTAAAGAGAATATGAAAACTATCACCGCCCTAGTAGATAACTCAGGAGAAAAAGTTAATTGCATATGGGCCAGGATGCTAAAAATATGTCTGCTTTTATGAAAGCAGGAAGTAGACACACTGCATATTTATTACAGGATTTATATCAGCTGTAACAAAGAAATGTTTTTTTCTTTAAAGGTTATAATGCTGTTGTTTATCTTTTAGAGCAGAGAGGAAGTTCTGTGTTCAGGTTCCCTTTAACCACACAATCACATAAAGCTAAGGCTCTATTCACACGAGTGGTTGAAGCTCCACCTTCTTGGCTGTTTTTCCGTCAAGTAACTGGGGAAATGGTCATGGGAAGATGACTGCTCTTAGTAACCGGGAACAGTAAATATGGGTATCATTTACGGTGTTTCCTCAGGGGGGTTCTAAGGGGAAAAATCCACTTTGGGGGTGGGGGGGAGGGGTATGGGGAAACGCAACGGAAGCAGCAAAACGACAACAGAGTGACAACGGATCTGATTGGCCGGTGATCAGATCCATTTGCCACTGTAACGCAAGTGTGAACCAGGCCTTATAGAAACACATACAAAAGTGATGCCCACCGCCAAAAACTGTCAGGACTGGACACTTTTGTATGTATGAACCAAGCCTGAGTTTTTGGATCCAGATTAAAATCGGCTGCCACGTGCTTCTGTACTGACACTCACTAGTAACAGTAACTAGTAACTAGACATTTGAAATAGTAAAAAAAAAAAAGTTAAAGGGGAACTGAAGTAAGAGGTATACGGAGGCTGCCATATTTATTTCTTTTTAATCAATACTAGTTGCCTGGCAGCCCTGCTGATCCTCTTCCTCTATTAGCCATAGCCCCTGAACAAGCATGCAGCAGATCAGGTGTTTCAAACTTTAACCTCCTTGCCAGTTATCCCGAGCTCAGCTCGGGGTAACCTGCGCAGGAGGATTTCTCAGGCCCCGCTGGGCCGAGTTTCACAATTTTTTTTATTGCACGCAGCTAGCACTTTGCTAGCTGCGTGCATATCTCGATCGCCGCCGATTCGCCGCTACCCGCCGCGCCGCCCCCCCCCTCCAGACCCCTTGCACAGCCTGGCCAATCAGTGCCAGGCAGCGCTGAGGGGTGGATTGGGATTCCCTCTGACGTGCCGACGTCCATGACGATCCATGGCGACGGGGGAAGCCGAGCAGGAAATCCCGTTCTGAACGGGATTTCCTGCTTGCAAAGATCGCCGGCGGTGATCGTAGTAGGTAGGGGGATGCCGCTTGTCAGCGGCTATCATGTAGCTAGCGCTAGGCTAGCTACATGAATTTAAAAAAAAAAAAAAAAAAAGTGCTGCGCCGCCCCCTTGCCGACATAATTGGAAGTCAGATCTGACAAGACTAGCTGCATGCTTGTTTCTGGTGTTATTCAGATACTACTGCAGAGAAATAGACCAGCAGGGCTGCCAGGCAACTGGTATTGATTTAATAAATAAATATGGCAGCCTCCGTATACCTCTTACTTCAGTTCCCCTTTAAAGAAGAGTGAAAAAGTGTAAAAAAACAACAACAACATGTATGGTATATTATTGCTAAAAAAAAGACATATTTACATGCAGCAAAAAAAAAAAAAACTGGAGAGAAAAAATAATGAAACGGTCATGAAGGGGTTTACAAGTTCCTAAATAAAAAACTTAAACTTAAAGGGAACCCAAGGTGAAATGGATATGAAGGCTGCCATATTTATTTCCTTGTAAACAATGCCAGTTGCCTGGCAGCCCTGTTGATCTTCTGGCATAAGTAGTGTGTGAGTCAAAACCCAGGAACAAGCATATGGCTAATCCAGTAAAACCTGCGTCAGCTGAGTCAGAGCACCTGATCTGCTGCATGCTTGTTCAGGGTCAATTACTAAAAGTATTAGAGGCAGAGGATCAGGAGGACTGCTGGGCAACTGGTATTGTTAAAAAGGAAATAAATATGGCAGCCACCATATCACCTCTGGTTCCCTTTAAAAACAATCTGATTGTGACAGAGCCCGGAAGCCATTTCTACTGATTGTCATCACCCTCTGATGCGCCTGTGGCTGCAGAAAAACATATCCCGAAAATGAAAAACAAACTGGATACAACAGAGAATAATACAAATAGCAATTGGCAGGTAGCTGAGTATTAGCAAGTCGCTGACACGAAGGCAATTAGCTCACACCTGCCCATAGACTTCAGTGTACACAGCTAATATTTGTCTGAACAGTTTGTCAGCGGGGATAGATCAGACAATTAGCCGCAGAGCGAAGCGGTAATGAACTCACTGGGGTGTTCTTGGCACCGACTCAAGATAAACATATCATCTCCGCTATATTTCTCCCTCGACGTGTGTCGCTGATACAAGAATCCTATCTTCCCATCCGCATGTTCGGTGTGTCTGAACTACACATATGGGGTATATTAACCACTTGAGGCCTGCAGGCTTACACCCTCTTAGTGACCAGGCAATTATTTACAATTCAGTGCTCTTCAGCTTTAATAGCTCGCTGCACAGCCATACAACATAGCACACAAATAGATCTTGCCTCCTTTTCCTTACACTTATAGCCCTCCCTTTTTGTGGTGTCTGTCACTGGTCTCTAGTGAATGGATAGGCTGCATTCTCAGTGATATCACTTGTCTCTAGGGAATGGATAGGCTGAACTCTCAGTGATGTCAATGGCCTCTAGTGAATGGATACAAGCCCCCCAACTGTCCAGAATCCTGCGGGACTGTCCTGATTTGGGGGGGCACTCCCGCTATCCCGCGCCATCCCGCTTTTGTCCAGCTGGGCAGACAGGGGGAACAAAATAATCGAGGCACCAGCCCCGCCAATGAGTTATGCGGGATGGGTGGCCGCCATTACATTCCCCCCTCCCTTCCTCTCTCCTAATGTGCCCCCAGTGCCCCCCCCCCCCCCTGCTCGCAGAGTAAAGTGCGCAGCAGAGCGGGCTGTCATCTAATCTTACCATTGCTCCTCACATACCGGCATCTGGCTTCACTCTACTTCCTGTGAAGCAGGAAGCAGAGAAGAGCCATATGCCGGTACGTGAGGAGCAATGGTAAGATTAAATGACAGCCCGCTCCTCTGCGCAGCGCACTTTACTCTGCAAGCAGGGGGGGACACCGGGGGGCACATTAGGAGGAAGGAAGGGAGGGGGGAATGTAATGGCGGCCACCCATCCCGCATAACTCATTGGCACGGTTGGCACCTCGATCATTTTGTTTTCGCCTCCTACCCACCCACGGCCACCCTCACTCTCCTCCCCACATTGTTTACTTAGTTTTTGGGAGAAATATTAATAAAAAAAATGTTACAAAATCTTTTTGGTGGGCGTGACTAGGGTGTTTGTGGGGGTGTAATTAGGGGTGTGGGCTAAGTGTTCCGCTTTCTGATGTGAAAATGTTGGGAGGTATGTGGATAGGCTGCATTCTCAGTGATGTCACTGGTCTCTAGTAAATGGATAGTGAATGGACAGGCTGAATTCTCAGTGATGTCACTGGTCTCTAGTGAATGGGTAGGCTGCATTCTCAGTGATGTCACTGGCCTCTAGTGAATGGATAGGCTGCATTCTCAGTGATGTCACTGGTCTCTAGTAAATGGATAGTGAATGGATAGGCTGCACTCTCAGTAATGTCACTGGTCTCTAGTGAATGGATAGGCTGAACTCTCAGTGATGTCACTGGCCTCCAGTGGTGCTCAGCAGAGCTCGAATATTCGAGTAGTTCGAATATTCGAGCTCTTTTTCAGCTATTCGAGCTCGGTATTCGAGCTCCGAATAGCTGGAGCTATTCGAATGGGCTATCCGAGTACACTCGAATAGCCCATTCACTATTCGAGCTATTCGAGCCACCCGGCGCTATTCGAGCTCGGTACCGAGCTCGAATAGCGTCATAGCCCAGATTGATGTCCTTAGAGCCAATCAGAGGGCTCCCAGGCCCTCTGACGGCAGCCAATCACAGAGGGGGACCCTGGCCAGCCCCTACCCTATAAATAGCGGCCGCCATGTTCCGTTTCTCCATGCTTGCCTGAGACTTGTACAGAGAGAGAGTTGCTCCTTTGTGCTTTGGCTTAGCAAGTGCTCTATTGTGGTCATTTACCTAGCGTTTTTGCTCACCTACACCTGCCATATACACCTATATTGTTGTTAGTTAGATAGACATTGTATTTTAGTTAGTAGCTTGTGTGTTACATTAGAGACAGGCAGCTGCTGCAAGCTTACAGGTTTAGGCCTCAGGGGGGCCTTGCCTCTGTGGGCAGCTGTCCTCTGTTTATTTCTCTCATATTCTATACCAGTATTTCTGCTGTCCTTTACTAATAGTATTGTAGTTATACTGTACTAGGAGTAGGACACTCACTGACTGTCACTGTTTATAGGCTACTAGCTAGCTCCTGCGTGTGTGCACTCACTCACTGTCTGTGTGTACACACACTCTATTTCCTTCTCATTACTGTTTGATTATTGTTAGTTGTACTTACTTACTACTTACTCTTACTGTACCCGTAGGGACACTCACTGTCACTGTTCATATAGGCTACTACTACCTCCTGCGTGTGCGCACTCACTGTCTGAGTGTACACACACAACACACACTCTATTTCCTTCTGATCGCTGATTGATTATTGTAATTAGTTAGTTCTACTTACTGTTACTACTTGTACTTACTCACTCTTACTGTACTAGGAGTCTAGGACACTGAGTCACTGTGTTCATAGGCTACTAGCTCCTGCCTGCGTGCACTCACTGTCTGAGTGTACACACACCCACACTCCATTTCCTTCTGATCGCTGATTGATTATTGTAATTAGTTAGTTCTACTTACTGGTGTTACTTACTCTTACTGTACTAGGAGTCTAGGACACTCAGTCACTGTGTTCATAGGCTACTAGCTCCTGCGTGCGTGCACTCACTGTCTGAGTGTACACACACCCACACTCCATTTCCTTCTGATCGCTGATTGATTATTGTAATTATTTAGTTCTACTTACTGTTATTACTTACTCTTACTGTACTAGGAGTCTAGGACACTCAGTCACTGTGTTCATAGGCTACTAGCTCCTGCGTGCGTGCACTCACTGTCTGAGTGTACACACACCCACACTCCATTTCCTTCTGATCGCTGATTGATTATTGTAATTAGTTAGTTCTACTTACTGTTATTACTTACTCTTACTGTACTAGGAGTCTAGGACACTCAGTCACTGTGTTCATAGGCTACTAGCTCCTGCGTGCGTGCACTCACTGTCTGAGTGTACACACACCCACACTCCATTTCCTTCTGATCGCTGATTGATTATTGTAATTATTTAGTTCTACTTACTGTTATTACTTACTCTTACTGTACTAGGAGTCTAGGACACTCAGTCACTGTGTTCATAGGCTACTAGCTCCTGCGTGCGTGCACTCAGTGTCTGAGTGTACACACACCCACACTCCATTTCCTTCTGATCGCTGATTGATTATTGTAATTAGTTAGTTCTACTTACTGTTATTACTTACTCTTACTGTACTAGGAGTCTAGGACACTCAGTCACTGTGTTCATAGGCTACTAGCTCCTGCGTGCGTGCACTCACTGTCTGAGTGTACACACACCCACACTCCATTTCCTTCTGATCGCTGATTGATTATTGTAATTAGTTAGTTCTACTTACTGTTATTACTTACTCTTACTGTACTAGGAGTCTAGGACACTCAGTCACTGTGTTCATAGGCTACTAGCTCCTGCGTGCGTGCACTCAGTGTCTGAGTGTACACACACCCACACTCCATTTCCTTCTGATCGCTGATTGATTATTGTAATTAGTTAGTTCTTCTTACTGTTACTACTTACTCTTACTGTACTAGGAGTCTAGGACACTCAGTCACTGTGTTCATAGGCTACTAGCTCCTGCGTGCGTGCACTCACTGTCTGAGTGTACACACACCCACACTCCATTTCCTTCTGATCGCTGATTGATTATTGTAATTATTTAGTTCTACTTACTGTTATTACTTACTCTTACTGTACTAGGAGTCTAGGACACTCAGTCACTGTGTTCATAGGCTACTAGCTCCTGCGTGCGTGCACTCACTGTCTGAGTGTACACACACCCACACTCCATTTCCTTCTGATCGCTGATTGATTATTGTAATTAGTTAGTTCTACTTACTGTTATTACTTACTCTTACTGTACTAGGAGTCTAGGACACTCAGTCACTGTGTTCATAGGCTACTAGCTCCTGCGTGCGTGCACTCACTGTCTGAGTGTACACACACCCACACTCCATTTCCTTCTGATCGCTGATTGATTATTGTAATTAGTTAGTTCTACTTACTGTTATTACTTACTCTTACTGTACTAGGAGTCTAGGACACTCAGTCACTGTGTTCATAGGCTACTAGCTCCTGCGTGCGTGCACTCAGTGTCTGAGTGTACACACACCCACACTCCATTTCCTTCTGATCGCTGATTGATTATTGTAATTAGTTAGTTCTTCTTACTGTTACTACTTACTCTTACTGTACTAGGAGTCTAGGACACTCAGTCACTGTGTTCATAGGCTACTAGCTCCTGCGTGCGTGCACTCACTGTCTGAGTGTACACACACCCACACTCCATTTCCTTCTGATCGCTGATTGATTATTGTAATTATTTAGTTCTACTTACTGTTATTACTTACTCTTACTGTACTAGGAGTCTAGGACACTCAGTCACTGTGTTCATAGGCTACTAGCTCCTGCGTGCGTGCACTCAGTGTCTGAGTGTACACACACCCACACTCCATTTCCTTCTGATCGCTGATTGATTATTGTAATTAGTTAGTTCTTCTTACTGCTACTACTTACTCTTACTGTACTAGGAGTCTAGGACACTCAGTCACTGTGTTCATAGGCTACTAGCTCCTGCCTGCGTGCACTCACTGTCTGAGTGTACACACACTAAATTTACTTGTGATTACTACTGATTATTGTAACTGCTAGTTGTACTTCCTGACTGTTACTACTTACTTACTGTACTAGGGGACACTCACTCAGTCACCTCACCAACCAACCCACTCCATTAAAGTACCCCACTTTTCACCCGCCCTTTTAAAAAACTTTTGTCTATACGCCCAAAACATTGAAGATGTCTGGAAGTGGCAGCCAGCGCGGTTTGGGCAAGGGGAAGGGCAGCAAGGGAATCAGGAGGAGAGGGAGCAGCATTGTGGCAAGCCGCGGCCGCGGGCGCGCCACCATGCACAGTTCCGCAGCAGCAGCGTCAGTGGCTAACATTCCTCCCATAGCCACTGGCCGTGGACGCCTTGGGCGCCGCCCAGCAGGAGCATCTGCAACTCACGCTGCAGAGACACAGCAGCAGCAGCGTGTAGCACCTGCTCCGATTTTCCTCCAGCCGGGTCGGAAACGTCCCATTGAGGAAAAGGATGCAGACACTGTGGTGCAACTCATGACGGAGGATGAGCAGCCCGCCATCAGCTCTGCATCCGAGGCCTCCACCCTCACCACCACCACCACCACCACCCCTGTTCGCAGCAGCCGCCCAGCAGGGTCTGGGGAGGAGGCCAGTTCACCGTCAGTCGCCGACCTCTCATTCAGCACTCTTTTGACCCCAGGCATGATGAGTCAATTGTCTGCTGTTGTTGGCGATTTTGAGGAGGAGATGCTGATGGGCACTTTGGGGGATGAGGGATTGGACAGCAAGACTGTGGCGACAGTCAAGCAGCCCATCCATGCATCAGGAGAGGAGTTTGGGGGGTCATCATCCCAGCAGGACATGTTTGAGGAGGGGGAGGATGATGTTGATGACCCGGTGACAGACAGAGACTGGGTGCCACCACCTCCAGGGGATGTCGTCCTCAGCAGCTCGGAGGAGGAGGAGGATGCGCTTGTGGGCCTTGCAAGGAGGCGCATCATTGCAAGCATTGGCAGCGACCCACAGCCTGCTGGTGTCTCAGGCTCAGCAGCAGCAGCAGCAGCATCAGCCAGTACCACCACCAGCCGCACCCAAGCCCCCCCCCCAACCACCACAGGGAGACAGGCAGCAGCGCTTCCATGCCGTAGGGGGATGTTTCTGTCACCAATCTGGCGCTTTTTCACCATGCCCACTGTGTACAGCAAGTACGCCACTTGCAACCACTGTCAGCGGAAGTTGAGCAGAGGTGCAGACCCCTTAAAGTTCAGCACCAGCTCGCTGATCAACCACCTTGCGGCTAAACATTTCCACCAGCATGAGGAGTTCCAGAGGCTGAAGGCATCTGGTGCTGGCAGTGGCACCACACCCATCACTGCACAGCCTTCAGCAGCAGCAACAGCAGCCACCCGCCCTCCTGCTCCTCCAGCAGCACCAGCAGGAGTGCGGAAACGCACTGCTCCTCCCCCCTCTGCAACTCCTGCCGCCGACACTGAGGCCTGTTCTGGCAGCCAGTCCTCAGTGGCCTCCTCCGCTGTGTCTGGTGATTCCCGTGTCAGCAAAAGGCCACGCCAGAGCCTTTTGAGCGAGTCCTTCCAGGGGGTGGTTATGGCTCTGCCTCCCAGCAGCCGTCGCGTGCGGCAGCTGAACGGCTTGCTGGCACGGGCCATGTGCTCCCAACTCCTGCCGTACACGCTCGTGCAGGAGGGGAGCGACATGCGGGCGCTGCTTGCTTGTGCAGCCCCAGACTGGCAGCTCCCCAGCAGACACTTTTTCTCCCGCAAGGCCATTCCAGCACTGCACCGCTTTGTGATGGCCAATGTGGAGCGAGGGCTGGAGCACGCGGTTGGTGAAAGGGTCCACGTCACCATGGACTCCTGGAGCAGCCGCTTCGGGACAGGCCGCTACCTGTCCTTCACTGTCCACTGGGTCAGCTTGGTGGAAGGGGGTGAGGATGGGAGAGCAGCAGCGGGCACAGCAGCAGCAGCAGCAGCAACACAGTGGGTGGTGCCACCCCGCAGGGTCAGGGGAACTGCAGCGGGTTCCTCCGATCCTCTGCCATCCTCCGCCACACCTGGCCAAACCCCCCGCCTCAGCAGCAGCGTGAAGGCCCGCCACTGCCAAGCGCTGCTGCACTTGGTCAGCCTTGGCAAGACCAAGCTGACGGCAGCCCACGTGTTGGCCAAACTCCAGGAGCAGGAGAGGATTTGGCTGACCCCCAGAGGCCTCAGAGTCGGAGAGGTGGTGTCCGACAATGGGGCCAATCTGGTTGCTGCCATAGACAGGGGAAACCTGACCCACATCCCCTGTCTTGCCCACGTGCTGAACCTGGTGGTGCAGAAGTTCCTGCGCACCTACCAGGGGATGGGCGAACTGCTGGAAACGGCAAGGAATGTTGTGCGTCACTTCCGGCGCTCGGCTGCAGCCTGTGCGAGCCTGGAAGACGTGCAAAAGGAGCTGGATCTGCCACGCCATCGGCTGATCATTGACGTTCCGACTCGCTGGAACTCCACCCTGGCGATGTTGGAGCGTCTGGTTGAACAGAGGCACGCTGTCAACCAGTACCTTGCCCTGGCCACTGTTTCCGCAGCTCGGAGAAGGGACAAGACCAGCAACATCCCGTCCATCGTCCCCGATGATGACTGGAGGCACATGCAGCAGGTGTGCTTTGTGCTGGCTCCCTTCCTGCAGGCCACAAACATGGTGAGCAGGGACCATGCTATGGTCTGCGAGTGGGTGCCCCTGGTTTCTCTGCTGAACAGGGCCCTCGATGGTTTGCTGGAACAGGGAGCGGCAGCCTTGGACCAGCAGGAGCGGCAACCAGCTGCGCAGTCCACCTCTGAGGGGGAGGAGGAGGAGGACTTGGTGGAGGTCCCTGACCTGGCTGCTGATGAGGGGGATCAGCACAGCGCAGCTGAGTTGGTGCGGGGGTGGAGAGAGGATGAGGCGGCAGAGGAGGAGGATGAGGACAGCACTGACGTCGATGTGCCAGCAGACGTGGCCCGCCTCTTCCCAATGGCAGCGCACATGCTGGCGTGCCTGCGCAGGGACCCCAGGGTGATCCAGATGAAGCAGAGGGAGGACATCTGGATCAGCATGATGTTGGACCCACGCCTCAAGGGGAAGTTGAGCCAGTTCCTGCCGCCTGCAGGAGAAGACCCAGCGCAACAAATAAGGAGCTTGCAGCAGGCCCTTGTTGAGCGCTTGGAGGAAGCCTTCCCCCAGCCTTCCACCCCCACTGTCCAGCAGCCAGCACAGAGGCAGCAGCAGGTGCCTGCATCCAGCAGCAGCAAGCGCCCCACAGACCTGCTGTCTCTCAGCCACGAGCTCTACAGGACTGTAGAGGCTCCGGCAGCAGTGACTAGAGAGGAGATGCATGCAGCAGCATCCTCCTCCGGTCACAGCCAGCGCCTGACCCGCATGGTGGCTGACTGCATGGGGTCGTACAGCGGGCTTGACAGCGATGCCCCTGTTGATCCCATGGAGTATTGGGTCAAGCGCATGGAGATCTGGAGCGAGCTAGCGCAGTACGCCCTGGAAGTGCTGTCCTGCCCCCCTTCCAGCGTGCTGTCCGAGCGCTGCTTCAGTGCAGCTGGTGGCGTGGTCACCGAGAAACGCTCACGTCTGTCTCACAAGTCTGTGGACAGACTGACGTTTCTCAAGATGAACCAGGCGTGGGTGGAAGGCGAGTTCCTGGCCCCTGTTGTCGGCGAGAGGGGGACATGAACTGGCTGCCGGAACCATCGTTAATGTGCCTTACCACCCTTTACCACCTCCTGGCTCCTGCTCACTAAGCCAGCCTGGTTCACTTTGACTATTACGTCGCCTGCAGCCACACATTTTACACCTACAGTGGGCTGCTGTGTACTGCCCTTCTGCTGTCTGTCTGTGTTTCCCACTGCCAGGGTACACAGAATGACCTTCTTCTGCTGCCACTCTGCCACCAGCTATTACGTCAAACAATAGCTATATTGGTTGCAAAACCGAAACCAAACAAACCATTAAAAAAAAAAAAGGTTTAATTTTTCTGAGGTGCCCGGGTTGAAAACTGTGTTGTTCCAGTTGTGTATTGGACACAATGTGGGCTGCACGACCGCTGTCTGGGACCTCCTGTTGTGTTTATTTACGGCCCTGGTATCACCGCTAGGTACCAGGGCTATTATGTCACGCTGCCTACCTGCTGCCACACTCACACTGCTCCTCCATACCTCCTCCTGCTGCTGCTGCTGCTGCTGTCTGTCTGTGTTTCCCACTGCCAGGGTACACAGATGATTTACCTTCTGCTGCCACTCTGCCACCAGCTATTACGTCAAACAATAGCTGCTCGCCTACTCCTCCATTCCTCCTCCTGCTGCTGCTGTCTGTCTGTGTTTCCCACTGCCAGGGTACACAGAATTACCTTCTTCTGCTGCCACTCTGCCACCAGCTATTACGTCCAAAAATAGCTAAATTGGTTGTAAAACCAAAAACCAAAAAACCATTAAAAAAAAAAAAAGGTTTAATTTTTCTGAGGTGCCCGGGTTGAAAACTGTGTTGTCCCAGTTGTGTATTGGACACAATGTGGGCTGCACGACCGCTGTCTGGGACCTCCTGTTGTGTTTATTTACGGCCCTGGTATCACCGCTAGGTACCAGGGCTATTATGTCACGCTGCCTACCTGCTGCCACACTCACACTACTCCTCCATTCCTCCTGCTGCTGCTGTCTGTCTGTGTTTCCCACTGCCAGGGTACACAGAATTACCTTCTGCTGCCACACTGCCACCAGCTATTACGTCAAACAATAGCTGCTCACATAATTACTCTCCTCCATTCCTCCTCCTGCTGCTGCTGCTGTCTGTCTGTGTTTCCCACCGCCAGGGTACACAGATTTACCTTCTGCTGCCACTCTGCCACCAGCTATTACGTCAAAAAATAGCTATATATCTGTGTAATTGGTTGTAAAACCAAAACTACAAAACCATTACAAAAAAAGGTTTAATTTTTCTGAGGTGCCCGGGTTGAAAACTGTGTTGTCCCAGTTGTGTATTGGACACAATGTGGGCTGCACGACCGCTGTCTGGGACCTCCTGTTGTGTTTATTTACGGCCCTGGTATCACCGCTAGGTACCAGGGCTATTATGTCACGCTGCCTACCTGCTGCCACACTCACACTACTCCTCCATTCCTCCTGCTGCTGCTGTCTGTCTGTGTTTCCCACTGCCAGGGTACACAGAATTACCTTCTGCTGCCACACTGCCACCAGCTATTACGTCAAACAATAGCTGCTCACATAATTACTCTCCTCCATTCCTCCTCCTGCTGCTGCTGCTGTCTGTCTGTGTTTCCCACCGCCAGGGTACACAGATTTACCTTCTGCTGCCACTCTGCCACCAGCTATTACGTCAAAAAATAGCTATATATCTGTGTAATTGGTTGTAAAACCAAAACTACAAAACCATTACAAAAAAAGGTTTAATTTTTCTGAGGTGCCCGGGTTGAAAACTGTGTTGTCCCAGTTGTGTATTGGACACAATGTGGGCTGCACGACCGCTGTCTGGGACCTCCTGTTGTGTTTATTTACGGCCCTGGTATCACCGCTAGGTACCAGGGCTATTATGTCACGCTGCCTACCTGCTGCCACACTCACACTACTCCTCCATTCCTCCTGCTGCTGCTGTCTGTCTGTGTTTCCCACTGCCAGGGTACACAGAATTACCTTCTGCTGCCACACTGCCACCAGCTATTACGTCAAACAATAGCTGCTCACATAATTACTCTCCTCCATTCCTCCTCCTGCTGCTGCTGCTGTCTGTCTGTGTTTCCCACCGCCAGGGTACACAGATTTACCTTCTGCTGCCACTCTGCCACCAGCTATTACGTCAAAAAATAGCTATATATCTGTGTAATTGGTTGTAAAACCAAAACTACAAAACCATTACAAAAAAAGGTTTAATTTTTCTGAGGTGCCCGGGTTGAAAACTGTGTTGTCCCAGTTGTGTATTGGACACAATGTGGGCTGCACGACCGCTGTCTGGGACCTCCTGTTGTGTTTATTTACGGCCCTGGTATCACCGCTAGGTACCAGGGCTATTATGTCACGCTGCCTACCTGCTGCCACACTCACACTACTCCTCCATTCCTCCTGCTGCTGCTGTCTGTCTGTGTTTCCCACTGCCAGGGTACACAGAATTAACTTCTGCTGCCACACTGCCACCAGCTATTACGTCAAACAATAGCTGCTCACATAATTACTCTCCTCCATTCCTCCTCCTGCTGCTGCTGCTGTCTGTCTATGTTTCCCACCGCCAGGGTACACAGATTTACCTTCTGCTGCCACTCTGCCACCAGCTATTACGTCAAAAAATAGCTATATATCTGTGTAATTGGTTGTAAAACCAAAACTACAAAACCATTACAAAAAAAGGTTTAATTTTTCTGAGGTGCCCGGGTTGAAAACTGTGTTGTCCCAGTTGTGTATTGGACACAATGTGGGCTGCACGACCGCTGTCTGGGACCTCCTGTTGTGTTTATTTACAGCCATGGTATCACCGCTAGGTACCAGGGCTATTATGTCACGCTGCCTGCCTCATTGACTGCATGCTGCCACACACTCATCCTCCTCCTCCTGCTGCTAAATTTACCTCCTGCTGTCTGTGTGTTTCCACTGCCAGGGAGCACATACAATGGCGCTTCCAACATGCGTGCACCACCAGCTATTTGTTGTTACGCTCAAAAATAGCTGCATTTCTTTAAAAAAAAAAAAAATGAAAAGAGAAATAAGTGACGAAGAAGACGATATAGAAGAAGATGAAGATGAAGAAGATGAAGAAGAAGAAGAAGAAGATGAAGAAGATGAATAAGAAGAAGAAGAAGAAGATGAAGAAGATGAAGAAGAAGATGAAGAAGATGAAGATGAAGAAGATGAAGAAGAAGATGAAGAAGATGAAGAAGAAGATGAAGAAGAAGAAGAAGAAGAAGAAGAAGAAGAAGAAGAAGAAGATGAAGAAGATGAAGATGAAGAAGATGAAGAAGAAGATGAAGAAGATGAAGATGAAGAAGATGAAGAAGATGAAGAAGAAGATGAAGAAGATGAAGATGAAGAAGATGAAGAAGATGAAGATGAAGAAGATGAAGATGAAGAAGATGAAGAAGAAGAAGAAGAAGATGAAGAAGAAGAAGAAGATATAGAAGAAGAAGAAGAAGATATAGAAGATAAAGAAGAAGAAGAAGAAGAAGTATATACAGTACTGAACAAAATTCTGGACACAACTTCTCTTTTCACCTTTTTTTTTTTTTAAAGGAACATCCCCACATAATCACTTGCTGTTGTCACTTGGAAAAAAATATGTTTCTTGCATCATTAACCCTCAAAACAAGTGTTGGGAAGCTATTTAAGGCCAATTCGAATAGTCAGCTCGAATAATGAGCTCGAATACCGACTCGAATAGTGAGCTCGAAGTCCGAGGTCGAATCGAATAGTAAAATTTATTCGACTCGAATATTCGACTGACCTCGAATAATTTACTATTCGAATTCGACCAAACTCGAATTTTAAAAAGGGGTATTTGAGCACCACTACCTCTAGTGAATGGATAGTGAATGGATAGGCTGCCTCAGTGTTATTGGTTCAAGGCTCGTACACAGTCCCAACATAATGCACAACCAACTGCACAACACGTTGCTTACATGACAAGTACGTAAACACACTCCAACCAACTAAACAACCAACTCACTTAAATACTTTGCGCGCAAGCTAAGCAACAAACTGCTCAACATGTCCGCAATCAGAAACAACAAAGTTGTTCATAAGAATTGTACACATGACACGTTGGCAACCTGCATGATACTTGGGCAGGTTGATCCACCGGTTGGATCTGGCAAATGTCTGGCTGTTTGCCAACCGTACACACGCCCAACTGTCTTCCAACAGACCAAGTATAGAAGCTAGTTGGACAGACTGTTGGGATGAGCATAAAGGCAGCCATACGTCTAGCGATGATGGGCAGATTCGACCAAGAGAAAAATCTCTCTCTAATCGAATCTGATAAAGGAGATATCTGTCAGCTGCCCATACACCGCAGGCCGATTCCCGATCAATTTCATACTGAAATCAATCCGGAATCGGCGTTGTGACGCCGCATCCGAGTGCTTCGCCGCCCTTCCTGTCCGTGACTTCTGCTTGTGCCTTCCGCTGCTCTCTATTCTTCATACAAGCACACAGCGTGGTTGCCTAGTAACGTGGCCACGTGTATGACATCTGACATCATACGCGCGCCCTTACTAGGAAACCACGTGTGGCGAGCATGTATGCTCCCGGAGCAGCGGAGGACAAGCGGAGGTCACGGGCAGGTAATGTATAATATGCACAGGGCACCGGGGGGACAATCAACATTAGGAGGAACAGCATCGGTGGTTTTGTTGCGTTTGTCGATCGTTCTGAAATGCACACCCATTACCGCTGCGCACCCGATCAAGCAAGTCGGCCCAACATCTTTCAGCGTGCGCTGTCGACTATGCGACCAATTTCGGGACCGAAATTGGCCGCATTGTCGGTTGGGCATGCCCTTGGCGGTACCAATTTTCATCCGATTCAATTAAAAACCTCGAATCAGATGGTCGATCGGCCGCCAAGTCACCTGATATATGGCCACGTCACCTTTACTTTAGTCACCTGCATTCAGACCACTAGTACTTTACAAAACAACCAAACGAATTGGAAAGAGTTGCCTAATTGCAATCGCCTGCCGGTCAAACCTTCAGAAATCACACAGTAATCATTTCCTGTTATTCATAAATAAAACAATAACCTTGTTTAATTACGTTGTGATTGTTTCCTGCTGCGCTTGTTCAGCTGGTCTGATCGATTCTGCATCTGGACTTCCATCCGCTATTTCCTGTGATGTCAAAGTCACGAAAAACGGCTGCTCCAAGTCGCTAGGATTTAAGAATTACTTTTATTAACTAAGTTCTTTTAAAACAATCACAGCAAATTCTAGAGTGTTTTACAGAAAAAAAGTACAACAGTTCTTGCCCCAGGAGCTTACAATCTAAAGTTCATATAGTGGGCCACACCCTCCAGGGCGGATTCTGAGAGGAGCGGATTAACCTAGAAGTATTTTGGGATTGTGGTAGGAGAGCCAATAAAACATGGAAAACATGGAAAGTCCCTGCAGTCAGCGTTACTCTTGGGATTGTGCAGGGCGGATGCCAACTTTCCAAGGTAAGCAACCAGAAGGGCTGATAGCCATTTTGCGTCTCCTGATGCTTCCTCGCAGCCTGGGCCGGTACGGCGGTCTACCTACCTCTGCACTTCCTGTCCTGGCTACTTCTATGTAAGTGCAATATTTGAATAAACTCACTGGGTGTTGCAGTTTACCAGTAGTAGTCACATCTTCCTTGCATGTGACAAAATTTTGCAGGCTGATCGACTTTCGATCTGATAATTTTATCAGATCGAAGGAGAATCGGTACAGGCCCAGGCTGCGAGGAAGCATCAGGAGACGCAGCTGTGCCACTTTGCATGTAGCGACCTCACAACATGCGCCACTGTCACATGGTACTGGCATTCGTTGTGATGCCAGACATTGGAGAAGGCCAGGATTAGCTCCGGTGTGACTGGTTAGCCTTCAGCACTGCCCATGCGCATAAGGGGGGGAGGGGGGGGGCGACACATATACACTTGGGAGACAGCAGCAGGACAAGTTTTCTGTATTTTTAAAGGGGAACTTCAGCCTAAACAAACATACTGTCATCAAGTTACATTAGTTATGTTAATTAGAATAGATAGGTAATATAATCTCTTACCCATCCTGTTTTAAAAGAACAGGCAAATGTTTGTGATTGACAGAAGGGGTTTGATATAGTGCGCTCCTCACTCCTTATTACTCTAGATATTTGGATATTTCACCTCCTATACTTCTGGGGCGCTTTAATCAATTGAGGGGTGTATGCCCTCTTCAAACAAATCTATAGTGAAGGATATGAGCGCTCAACAGATCTCTCTCAAAGTGCTAACCACATCAACCAAGGTCCTAATGTTAGGGCCTCCACCACATTAAACATAAATCCCAGACATCTCAACATGCACTGTTACAGAATCCCATTTCCCACAGACAGGATTATAATAACATATATAGTTCTTAAAGTCCTCATGCACGAGTCCTAATCCACAATGCCTCTATCCAGCCGGATCAATATATCTTTAACAGGACATCAGTTGAACTCCCTTTTGGGGACAACCATAATGCTCACCAGATTCCGATGCCAATTACAACAGTTGGCTTATAGCGTGTGTGGCCCAGCCAATATGCCTTCTCCAGCCTCCTTGGTTCTTCAGTGGTATCCCATACGTACATGCAAAGAAACAAGCCTATATAGTGCAGTATGCCAGTTATCTTTGCATATCACCCCGTGTTCACCGCACTCACTGACACCGCTGGTGACCCACCGCTATTCACCTTTCCGCATGCACTATGTAAACACTAGCCTCTTACCAGCAGGTATGGCTGACCATCCAGGACCAGCAACAGCGCTTTCTTATGCCAATACCCTCCAGATACTCGTCCTCCAATCTGCCAGCACCTTAAACTCAGACAGAACGCTTCTATGGTGTAACACCGTTTTATTCCAGTAAAAAAAGCTTTAAAATCACACTTACAAGATCCAAGATAAAATGCGCATATCAATTAAAACAGCCTCGAGGTCCAGCGTCTCCTTCCGTGGTTAAGCTCCGCCCATGTGGTGGAGGCCCTAACATTAGGACCTTGGTTGATGTGGTTAGCACTTTGAGAGAGATCTGTTGAGCGCTCATATCCTTCACTATAGAAATGTTTGTGATTCATGGGGGCTGCCATCTTTGTCATGGGGGCAGCCATCTTTTTGGTTGAAAGGAGGTGACAAGGAGCATGAGACACAGTTCCAACTATCCTGTGTCCTGATTACCCCTCCCAGCTGCACACACTTGGCTTCAAATGTCAAATTCGAAATGTAAAAAGAAATTGCACCAAAACAGCAGAATGAGAACAACAAAATCAGAAATCCCATCATGCTTTGCACAGCATCAGGGGAAAAAGCCCGGGCAGTTTTCTTCTGTGCAGCTAAAAATGAGGCTATACGAGAAACAAAGTTCCGATGCTGTGAAACTGTTAAAGAAACACCAAGCCTTTTCAGTGCTGCTGAGTTGATTTTTAGTCCCCCCCCCCCCCCCCCCCTAGTGACCAGGCTAATTTTTTACTAATTAGGGCTCTAATTAGTGCTCACTGCAGAACCATACAAGTCAGCACACCAGTAATCCCCCCCTCCTTTTCTGCCCACCAACAGAGATTTCTGTTGGTGGGCTCTGATCCCTTCCGACATGTTTGTTTGTTTGTTTATTTATATATTTATTTGTTTATTAATTTAATTTCTTTTTTATTAAATTTCACTATATTTCTATTTTTTTTCCTCCCTCCCCCGCCAGCCAATCACCGTGATCGGCTGTCATAGGCATCAGCCTAGAAAAGACGATCGCTCAAGTGCCTCCCCAGGGGACACCCGAGTGACATGGCTGTCCCTAGTACTGCGATGCCATAGATCACAATTGACGTTAGGCGGTCCTGGGGCGACTGCCACGTTCACACCAATTGGTGTGACACGGTCTTTAAGTCGTTAATGCTTAAAAATTGTCCTGGTTTCAACATTAGAAACACTTCCTATATCTATATATTGCTGTATATTGGTATGAAGCCCCGCCCTCCCAGAGATGTCACAGTCTAGGCTGATTAGCTAGTGCACTCTGGGAGACCAGAGGCTTGATTCACTAACCGGCGCTAAGTGTGCCTTATCACTTAGTGGACACAAACTACAGCGCTAACCTTATCTGAGGTTAGTGTGCCTTATCTGAGGTTAGTGTGCCTTATCTGCAATGCGCGATGTAGCTTTGTGCATCTTTTAGTGTGCACAAAGCTAGTGTTGGGCGAACACCTGGATGTTCGGGTTCGCGAACGTTCGCCGAACATGGCCGCGATGTTCGGGTGTTCGCGCCGAACTCCGAACATAATGGAAGTCAATGGGGACCCGAACTTTCGTGCTTTGTAAAGCCTCCTTACATGCTACATACCCCAAATTTACAGGGTATGTGCACCTTGGGAGTGGGTACAAGAGGAAAAAAAATTAGCAAAAAGAGCTTATAGTTTTTGAGAAAATCGATTTTAAAGTTTCAAAGGGAAAACTGTCTTTTAAATGCGGGAAATGTCTGTTTTCTTTGCACAGGTAGCATGCATTTTGCCGCCATGCAGTCATAAATGTAATAAAGATAAGAGGTTCCATAAACAGGGACCGACAACGCTAACCCAGCAGCAGCACATGTGATGGAACAGGAGGAGGCGCAGGAGGAGAAGGCCACGCTTTCAGACACAACAACCCAGGCCTTGCATGAGGACAAGAAGCGTGCGGATAGCATGCTTTTTGCCGCCATGCAGTCATAAATGTAATAAAGATAAGAGGTTCCATAAACAGGGACCGACAACGCTAACCCAGCAGCAGCACACGTGATGGAACAGGAGGAGGAGCAGGAGGAGAAGGCCACGCTTTCAGACACAACAACCCAGGCCTTGCATGAGGACAAGAAGCGTGCGGATAGCATGCTTTTGCCGCCATGCAGTCATAAATGTAATAAAGATAAGAGGTTCCATAAACAGGGACCGACAACGCTAACCCAGCAGCAGCACACGTGATGGAACAGGAGGAGGCGCAGGAGGAGAAGGCCACGCTTTCAGACACAACAACCCAGGCCTTGCATGAGGACAAGAAGCGTGCGGATAGCATGCTTTTTGCCGCCATGCAGTCATAAATGTAATAAAGATAAGAGGTTCCATAAACAGGGACCGGCAACGCTAACCCAGCAGCAGCACACGTGATGGAACAGGAGGAGGCGCAGGAGGAGAAGGCCACGCTTTCAGACACAACAACCCAGGCCTTGCATGAGGACAAGAAGCGTGCGGATAGCATGCTTTTTGCCGCGATGCAGTCATAAATGTAATAAAGATAAGAGGTTCCATAAACAGGGACCGGCAACACTAACCCAGCAGCAGCACACGTGATGGAACAGGAGGAGGCGCAGGAGGAGAAGGCCACGCTTTCAGACACAACAACCCAGGCCTTGCATGAGGACAAGAAGCGTGCGGATAGCATGCTTTTTGCCACCATGCAGTCATATATGTAATACAGATAAGAGGTTCAATAAACAGGGACCGGAAACGCTAACCCATCACAGATGGTCATTGTTCATGTTACTTGGTTGGGGTCCAGGAGTGTTGCATAGTCGTTTCCAATCCAGGATTGATTCATTTTAATTTGAGTCAGACGGTCTGCATTTTCTGTGGAGAGGCGGATACGCCGATCTGTGACGATGCCTCCGGCAGCACTGAAACAGCGTTCCGACATAACGCTGGCTGCCGGGCAAGCCAGCACCTCTATTGCGTACATTGCCAGTTCGTGCCAGGTGTCTAGCTTCGATACCCAATGATTGAAGGGTGCAGATGGATTGTTCAACACAGCTACGCCATCTGACATGTAGTCCTTGACCATCTTCTCCAGGCGATCGGTGTTGGAGGTGGATCTGCACGCTTGCTGTTCTGTGGGCTGCTGCATGGGTGTCAGAAAATGTTCCCACTCCAAGCACACTGCCGATACCATTCCCTTTTGGGCACTAGCTGCGGCTTGTGTTGTTTGCTGCCCTCCTGGTCGTCCTGGGTTTGCGGAAGTCAGTCTGTCGGCGTACAACTGACTAGAGGAGGGGGAGGATGTCAATCTCCTCTCTAAAGTCTCCACAAGGGCCTGCTGGTATTCTTACATTTTGACCTGTCTGACTCTTTCTTCAAGCAGTTTTGGAACATTGTGTTTGTACCGTGGATCCAGAAGGGTATAAACCCAGTAATTGGTGTTGTCCAGAATGCGCACAATGCGTGGGTCGCGTTCAATGCAGTCTAGCATGAATTGAGCCATGTGTGCCAGAGTCCTGCCAGAATCCTCATCATCCTCTTGTGAGCGTTTTGATAGTTGTTGTGATGCATCATAGTCGTCACCTTCTTCCTGGTCTGCTTCTGCTGACCATTCGCGCTGAATTGTGGAAGTCCAACGTGCACCACTCTGGCCCTCGTCAGTGGTGGCATGAAATTCCTGCTCCAACTCCAGCTGTTCCTCCTCCTCTTCTTCGTCATAGCTGCTGGGGCCAGCGTTTCCTGAGGCGGATGGCCTGATGTTGGTACCATCACGCTGATCGTTTTCTCCTTCAGATTCCCCCAGTTGCATCATGACAGCTGTTTCCTTGATTTTTAACATTGACTTCTTCAGTAAACACAGCAGTGGTATGGTAATGCTGACTGAAGAGTTGTCACTGCTCACAAGCAACGTGGATTGCTCAAAATTTTGGAGGACTTGGCAGAGGTCCAACATGTTGGCCCAATCGGATCCACAGAAGCTTGGCAGCTGTCCGGATGCGCCTCGGTACTGCGCCGTCATGAACTGGACCACTGCACTCTTCTGCTCGCAAAAGCGGGCTAGCATGTGCAGCGTAGAATTCCAGCGCGTAGGGACATCACACAGCAAGCGATGGTGGGGGAGATTGAAGTGCTCCTGCATCTTGGCGAGTGCCCCTGAAGCAGTACTGGAATTTCTGCAATGTTTGGCCACTCGTCGCACCTTCAACAGAAGATCGGCCACGCCTGGGTATGTCCTCAGGAACCGCTGAACTACTAGGTTCATCACGTGCGCCAGGCAAGGGATGTGTGTCAGCTTAGCCAACCTTAAAGCGCGAATGAGATTACTCCCATTATCACACACAACCATGCCCGGTTTCAGGTCCAGCGGTGCCAGCCACAAATCCGTCTGTTCCTTTATTCCCCTCCAAATTTCCTCCCCTGTGTGCTGCTTATCCCCAAGGCAGATCAGCTTCAGCAACGCTTGCTGACGCATGCCAACAGCTGTGCTGCACTGCTTCCACGATCCTACTGCTGCTGGGTTAGCGTTTCCGGATGAGGTACAGCTTTGAGATGCGTTGGAGGAGAAGGAGTCAGAGAGGTAGGTGCTGCTGTTGTTATCCAGTGGGAGGGACGGCGGTGCAGCTGTTTGCGGCGTGGGCAACACCCGCGCCGTAGCAGGTGAGGAATTGCTGCCAGGCTCCACAAGGTTCACCCAGTGCACGGTAAGGGAGATGTATCGACCCTGGCCGAACGCACTCGTCCAGGTGTCAGTGGTGAGGTGAACCTTGCAGGCAACGGCATTCTTCAAGCTTCGGGTTATTTTGCTGACCACGTGCTCATGCAACTCAGACACTGCAGAGCGCGCAAAGTGGTAGCGGCTGGGAACCATGTAACGTGGGATGGCCACTGACATCATGCCCTTGAAGCTATTTGTCTCCACCACTCGATATAGCAGCATTTCGCAGGCCAGAAGCGTGGCTATGCTGGCTGTTAGTGCCACGGCCCAGGGGTCATTTGCTGGCAATTTCCTCTTGCGCTCAAGCATCTCCGAGACAGACAACTGAACCGTAGGGCTGCACACTGAACGGCTGTTGGTTGTTGTGTTTGATGACTGGGAGACCTCAAGAGCACTATTCCGGAAAGTGACAGTGTCAGCGTCGTCTGATGTTTGTGAATGTTGTTGTGAACCACGCAATGGCTGGGCTACTGCTGCTGCTGAGGAGAGTCTGGTGGTGAGTCTGGTGACCCCAAGGGAGGCAGTGTTGCTGGTACCCTGTCCTGGCGGCCACAGAGTGGGATGTTTGGATACCATGTGGCGGGTCATGCTGGTGGTGGAGAGGTTGTTAATATGTTTCACCCTGCTCAGGCTGGTCTTGCACACCTTGCAAATCACCATGGTACCATCCTCACTGCAGTCTTTAAAGAAAGGCTTTGGAGCACCTGCCTTGCTGGCGATTTCTGTTTGCGCCTCTTTTGCGTCTCACTTGAACTTCCACGCTTGTGGTGCCTGAAATTTCGCGCCGCCTACCTTGTGGCACAAGGCGAACTCGTGCAGCAGTAGGTTCTTCAACAGACTCATCTGTGCTGCTACGACGGCGATGTTCTCCTTCACATACAAAATCTGGGTCTCTGTCAACATTGTCCATACCCTCCTCCTCTTCCATCTCCTCAAACTCGTCATATGTGATGGCCGCCGCCGTGGAGTAGAGCTCCCCACAACAACCTCTGCGCAGCACACTCCAACGTCGTCTTCAAGATCTTCTCGGCCGACCTCCTGCAATTGAAACCCCTCCTGCCCAACTTGCTCTGGGATTTGGGTTTCAAAGTCCTCCTCGGACTCGCCTTGCATTTCAGTGCGCGGTGCATTTCCCACAGTCAATGGTTGTGAATCCGGGCACAAAATTTCTGGCTGTTCCATTGACCTTTGAAAGGTGGAAGTTTGTTGGGCTGGGAATAGCTCCTGCGAATACCCCATTGTGTCCTGAGGAAATTCTTCGGACTGGTTATTTGGCAGTTGTGTGCGTGGTGTCGCTGCCGGTTGTGTCAGCTTTGTGCCCACTGGCTCCTTGTAACTGGCTGAGGACTCGGACCTCGTGCGTGATGTGCTGGTGCTGCTTAACCCACTGCTGGACGCTTGAGATGTCATCCAATTAATTATCTGTGTCCTGTTCTTTTGGATTTGTGAGGGATGATTTCCTGGACAACATGGGCGGTATTGAGTGGGTTTTCTTCGGTGCTCCACTGTGGCCTGTACGTGAACCGTCAGGGGAACACTTCCCTTGCCCCTCCCTCTTTCACAGGATTTCTTCTTCATTTCACTTATCCTTAAAGTACACGCTGACTGGCAGCAGTACAGTGGCAGTACAGAAATGCTATACAGTGGCGGGTGAGCGGTGTACTACTATTCCCAGCTGCGACACAGAGCACAATGCTATACAGTGGTGGGTGAGCGGTGTACTACTATTCCCAGCAGCGACACAGAGCACAATGCTATACAGTGGTGGGTGAGCGGTGTACTACTATTCCCAGCAGCGACACAGAGCACAATGCTATACAGTGGTGGGTGAGCGGTGTACTACTGTTCCCAGCAGCGACACAGAGCACAATGCTATACAGTGGTGGGTGAGCAGTGTACTACTATTCCCAGCAGCGACACAGAGCACAATGCTATACAGTGGTGGGTGAGCGGTGTACTACTGTACACCTCTTCCCTTGCCCCTCCCTCTTTATAAGGATTTCTTCTTCATTTCACTTATCCTTAAAGTACACGCTGACTGGCAGCAGTACAGTGGCAGTACAGAAATGCTATACAGTGGCGGGTGAGCGGTGTACTACTATTCCCAGCAGCGACACAGAGCACAATGCTATACAGTGGTGGGTGAGCGGTGTACTACTATTCCCAGCAGCGACACAGAGCACAATGCTATACAGTGGTGGGTGAGCGGTGTACTACTGTTCCCAGCAGCGACACAGAGCACAATGCTATACAGTGGTGGGTGAGCAGTGTACTACTATTCCCAGCAGCGACACAGAGCACAATGCTATACAGTGGTGGGTGAGCGGTGTACTACTGTTCCCAGCAGCGACACAGAGCACAATGCTATACAGTGGTGGGTGAGCGGTGTACTACTGTTCCCAGCAGCGACACAGAGCACAATGCTATACAGTGGTGGGTGAGCGGTGTACTACTGTTCCCAGCAGAGACACAGAGTGGCAGTAAACACAATGCTATACAGTGGTGGCTGAGCGGTGTGCAACTGTTCCCAGCAGACACACAGAGTGGCAGTAAACACAATGCTATATAGTGTGGGTGAGCGGTGTACTACTATTCCCAGCAGCGACACAGAGCACAATGCTATACAGGGTGAGTGGTGTACTACTGTTCCCAGCAAACACACAGAGTGGCAGTAAACACAATGCTATATAGTGTGGGTGAGCGGTGTACTACTATTCCCAGCAGCGACACAGAGCACAATGCTATACAGGGTGAGCGGTGTACTACTGTTCCCAGCAGAGAGACACAGAGTGGCAGTAAACACAATGATATATAGTGTGGGTGAGCGGTGTACTACTATTCCCAGCAGCGACACAATGACCGGGGTACCCTGGCTAGCCTGGCTGGAGAGAGAACTACCCTGCCTGCCTACCCAAAGCTAAACCCACAGACAAAGAAATGACGTGGATCGGGTATTTATTTACCCGAACCACGTGACCCGTTCGGCCAACCAGAGCGCGTTGGGGTCCGAACCACGTGACCCGTTCGGCCAATCACAGCGCTAGCCGAACGTTCGGGTAACGTTCGGCCATGTGGTCTTAGTTCGGCCGAACTCGAACATCACCCGAACAGGGTGATGTTCTGCAGAACCCGAACAGTGGCGAACACTGTTCGCCCAACACTACACAAAGCTACTTAAGGGGCATTAAGTTCAGATAAGGCACACTAACCTCAGATAAGGCACACTAACCTCAGATAAGGCACACTAACTCAGATAAGATACACTAACCTCAGATAAAGCACACTAACCTCAGATAAGGCACACTAACTCAGATAAGGCACACTAACTCAGATAAGGCACACTAACCTCAGATAAGGCACACTAACCTCAGATTAGGCACACTAACCGGCTTAGCGCCGGATAACTCTTTTTTACTCCGGCGCTAACACTTATCAAGCCCTAGGTGTTTTTCTATTCAGCTCAGAACAAGCAACACGCCACCATTCCTCAGCAATGCACCTGCCAGCACTAAAGATGTTGCCACCTGATGACCCTGTCATGGGACCAGCCAGTGAACCAGCCCGGCCAGTCCCGGTTAAATCTGGATGATTCCGAGGTATGTCACTACTTCAATTTCAATCAGACAGAGATCAATCAGGCAGAGATGGATTATGATAAATGGGACCCTAGGCAAGGTAGCAGTTTTGGTCCTTCTATTCCTTGTGGTAATCTTAGATGCAAGAAGGGGCAAACAAAGTGGCAGTTGTCCCCCCGACACCCACTGCGCCCTAGGCACCCACTTAAATTGCCTTGTGGACGATTTTGCTCTGCAGTCTGTTTGGCGCATGGGGCCACTATCAGCCACCATATGGCTAGCCTTATAGAGATCAACTTCGCTGGAACCCCATCACTGCCAGTTTATGTACAGTATTCTCAGTGACATGACAGGTCCTCCACTTCAGTACTCTTATGAGAGAGCTCAATACCTGTCAGGAGACAAGCAACACCCCCCCCCCCCCCCCTCCCTTGGTAAATCCACCATTGGCTAATGGGTAGTAATGGATTCCCCCATCTCTCTGCCTGCGCTCTTATGTACAAACCCTGCAGCGTGTGACTCTAATATGACAGATAATGTATGAAGCAGCGCAGGTCTCCAGTTACACGAGGGCTTAATCTGTCCTCTGAGCCGCCTTTGTGTCAAGAATAACATTGTATCCCTATAAATAGCCATGATCTCATCCATTCTGTCTCTCATGTATCATCTACATGTGAATAAACAGGCGCAGCTCAACCAGCAGCCAAACCATCTACAGGAGAACTATGATGCAGAGACAGCGCTGGCTCCGGAAACACCTACAGCTGCATTTAAAGAGGAACTTTAGCCAAGGGTTTCCCAATCCCAATCAGTACAGTAGCTTATGCCCCCTTCCCAGGAGAAATCTTTACCTTTTCTCAAATAGATCATCAGGGGGGTCCAGGGGCAAACCCAGGATTTTCAAGGGAGGGATTCCCGAAAGGTCTCCCTCAGCCACACACAATACAGTATAATAATATGGTAGGACATCATGCTGGGTACACATAGTGCAAATTCCCGTCCGACTGACAGGATCTGACAATTATCTCCAAAATGTCTTATCTGCTCCCGATCGACAACGGGATTGATAATGAACTCTGCCCACATTACGATTTTCTGGCCCACGTTACGATATTCTGGTGAACGCTGCCCACATTACGATTGTCTGGTGACTGCTGCCCGCGTTACAATTTTCTGGTGACTGCTGCCCACGTTACAATTTTCTGTTGACTGCTGCCCACATTACAATTTTCTGGTGACTGCTGCCCACATTACAATTTTCTGGTGACTGCTGCCCACATTACAATTTTCTGGTGACTGCTGCCCACATTACGATTTTCTGGTGAACTCTGCCCACATTATGATTTTCTGGCTCACATTACGATTTTCTGGTGAACTCTACCCACATTACGATTTTCTGGCCCACATTACGATTGTCTGGTGAAATACTGCCCACTTTACAATTAATTTACAGTGAAACGCTGCCCCATTATGATTATTTGGCACCTATGGGTGGGGAAGGCATCCAAATATTTGCAGGGGGGCCCAGTGATTTCTAGTAACGCCCCTGCAGCATTACTTACTATTACAGGTCGACGTGGATGGTGGAGGATGATGTAATTTGGCTGCCAGCTACTGGTGGCGCCAGCTGCGCCCAAATCTCCTGCGCTGATAGCTGAGTGCTCCTCTCATGCTATGGTCCCCCTGCAGAGAACAAGCTGTATTTTTAACCTTGACAGTGAGAAAAAAATGGAAGACAGACGAGTTCTATGTAGGATTGGGACTGTCCAGATATGCTTATCACATCATGTTACATGTCACTTCTGATATCATTAAAAAAAAGGTTTTTCCATATTTTTCCCATGGTGCTTGGATGCCTAAACAGGTACTTCAGTAGTGAGAATCCTCTGAATAGTCTCAGAGCAGGATTATCGACCAGGCAAACCAGGCAGGTGCTTGAGGCGCAGTTACCAAAAAGACCACAAGGGGATGGAGGACGGGGAAGCCTCAATCGGATTCAGAGGCTACCCCCTCTTGAGGTAAAAAGTAAGCTTTTTTCAGTACAGGTTCTCTTTAAGGGGCCAGAGACTGCTTGTCCGGAAGCGGTTAAAAGTAGTTTTTGGTAGGGCTGCTCAAATCCGGATCCGGGAGACACCCGGATAGTTGCCATCAGGATATCTCCCAGTAAACCTGTGCGGGGGGGGGGAGGGGTGTCAATCTTACCTGTCTGACGTCTTCTTCGTCCATCCCTCGGCGCCTCCCACGATGCGCTCCACGCGCGTCACGTGATTACAAACACTTCCTCCTTCAACCCGGAAGGAGGAAGTGTTTCTAATCACGTGACCGCCGCTTAGACCGCATCGTGGGAGGCGCCGACGGACGGACCGAAGAAGACGTCAGACAGGTAAGATTGACCCCATGCCCACCCCGCACAGGTAACTGGGAGATATATCCGGATAGAACTATCTGGATGTCTCCCGGATCCGGATTTGAGCAGCCCTGGTTTTTGGTACGTGTCCCTGTGGGATATATTGGGGGGATACGGATTTGGAGATGTGGAATGAATGAAGGAGAGTTGGAAGGAAGTAATTTGGCAGTTAGTGACATCAGACCAGCATTTAGTACCGTATTTTTAGACTATAAGACACTCCTGACAATAAGATGCACCAAGGTTTACAGGACAAAGGCCAGAGGAAAAAACTATATACTAAACTTAGTGCATCCATGGTGAAGGGGCATCTTGTGGATTATGCCCCACTTGTACCTCTTGTCCTCCTCTGTCCCCCTTGTGTCCTCCTCTATGCCTCTTTGTGTCCTGCCCTGTGCCCCTTAGTGTCTCCCTCGTGTCCTCTGTTTGTCCCCCTGTGTCCTCCTCTGCATTGGGCACAGTACAGGGAGTCCCGACATTGTGGCGGGTTGGAGGTTTGTATTGTCAAATGTCCCCAAGTCAGGAACTCCCTGCATTTGGACTATAAGACAAAGTTGCTTTTTTCCAACCACTTTTGGGGGAGAAAAAGTGAGCCTTATAGTCCAAAAAATACAGTATATCTTGTGAAAAATGCGGCTTTATCTTCAGTCAGAAAATTGTACCACAGTGAGATTCCATTTTTGAGTGGTAAATTACTGTTAGTTACAGCATACATGGCCCTTGTGAGGTGGGGGATTCAGTTTTTTTTCCCTTGGCAAGAGGTGAGAGATTTGGGCATGATTGGGTGGGCGGGTTTTTTGATAAGGGCAGTTTGTGCCGGCCAGTTTTCTTTAAAGTGGACCCAAACTAAAAATACAAGATATCAGAAATAAAATCTATTTTCTAAATTATAATAATAAATAGCAGCCTTTTCTCAGCTGCATGATGACAAATATAAAATATTTTACATTTATTGGAGTAACCCCTCCCTTCCTTTCATATTGCCGGGAGAGAATCCTGCAGTCTGGTGGAGTAGGTGGTGTCCAGCAAAGGAGGAATTGCTAATGGCTGCCACCTGTATAAGCCTAGCTATGAAAAGAGGAGGGTGAAAAACATGCACTGAAATGCTCATAGGCTTGAAGGAGTGTTTATTTATATTTGTATGTGTCAGAGTGGTGCAACTAATTATTTTGAATTAAAAAAATGTTTGGTTTGGGTCCGCTTTAATGTCTGCCAGCAGTAAAGATTAAGTCCTGCAGGCTTATGGTGGATCATACAACATGATCTGTCTCCTATTTTCTAACTTCTCGCTTTGCAAAGCTTTATTTATTTTTTTCCCCTACTGCTAACTTTTGGTCATGTTTATCTTTTTAAAGAGACTCTGAAGCGAGTCTAACTACTCTTTTTTAATGTAAAGCACTATAAGCCCTGCTAAACTGCCGCTGTCCCACGGCAAAACGAGGGGTTTATACTCCCCAAATCCCCTCTGCTGAGTCCAGGGAGTGCTTCCTGCTTGAGGCAGAGCTTAGGGCTGTAGCTCTGCCTCTTCGCGCGTCAATCCTTGCTGATCGCCGCCTCTCCCCCGCCCCTCTCAGTGAAGGAAGATTGAGAGGGGCGGGGGCGGGGGAGAGGCTGAGATCCGCCGGCAGATTGACGCACATGGAGGCAGAGCTGCAGGTTATAGCTCTGCCTCCATGTGCGTCAATCTGCCGACGGATCTCAGCCTCTCCCCGGCCCCTCTCAATCTTCCTTCACTGAGAGGGGCGGGGGAGAGGCGGCGATCAGCCAGGATTGATGCGCAAAGAGGCAGAGCTACAGCCATAAGCTCTGCCTCAAGCAGGAAGCGCTCCCCGGACTCAGCAGAGGGGATTTGGGGGTATAAACCCCTCGTTTTACCGCGGGGATGCGGCGGTTTAGCAGCGCTTATAGTGCTTTACATTAATAAAAGTTAAAAAAGTGGCTTGAGACTCACTTCAGAGTCTCTTTAAGAGCTTTTGTATTGCTTCCTGAAATTGCCCCTTGAAGGTCAACTGTAGTGAAAGGGATATGGAGGCTGCAATGTTTTTCCTTTTAAACAATACCAGTTGCCTGGCAGCCCTGCTGATCTATTTGGCTGCAGTAGTAGCTGAATCACACCAGAAACAAGCTTGCGGCTAATCTTGTCAGATCTGACGATAATGTCAGAAAAACTTGATCTGCTGCATGCTTGTTCAGGGTCTATGGCTAAAAGTATTACAGGCAGAGGATCAGCAGGACAGCCAGGCAACTGGTATTGCTTATAAGGAAATACATATGGCAGCCTCGATATCCCTCTAGCTTCAGTTGTCCTTTAAGTAGTTGATTGAAAAAATAAAACAGTCTGTTGACAATAGCAGGTGATAAAAGCATTTATCGCAGGACAATAGCCTCAATTCACTAAGCTTATCTCCTGTCTTTAATAACGTTTTTTAGAGTTATCACCATGGTGATAAGGCATGTAGTATTCAGGGCCCTTTTCCACCTGCAATCGCTAGCGTTCACGCTGAACGCTAGCGATTGCTGAATCGCAAAACCGGCGATTCCCCCGACGTTTGCGGCCGCGATTTTGCTATGCTATGCACTGCATAGCAAAATCGCGGCAATTATCGCTCCGCCGCGCGTTCGCGTTCCCGACAAAAGCGAATCGCGGTAGTGGAAATGACCTACCGCGATTCCTATGTTAAAAAGCAAACCGTAGCGATTGTAAAATCGCTAGCGGTTTGCGGTTTTGCGATTCAGCCAGCGCAAACGCGCTGGTGGAAAAGGGCCCTTAGGGAAACATTTTACCTCAGGCAAACCTCTTCTGTCTTTAAAGAGAAACTCCAACCTAGAATTGAACTTTATCCCAATCAGTAGCTGATACCCCCTTTTACATGAGAAATATAATGCTTTTCACAAACAGACCATCAGGGGGCGCTGTATGACTGATTTTGTGCTGAAACCCCTCCCACAAGAAGCTCTGGGACCGCAGTATTCTGGGCAAACTGCCACAATGTAACAAGGTTCACAGACAGGAATTAGCTGTTTACAGCTGTCTCTAACAGCCAAAACAGCTAGGAGCAGCTACATATCCTGCCCACAGTAAAAATGTCACCATGTAATAAATGTCAGAATGTAAATCGGGGAGAGGAAAGATTTTACAATGAGCAAACACTGACTAAATCATTTATCCATAATTATGGTAAAAAATGAAGCACTTTTTTTACTACATTATTTTCACTGGAGTTCCTCTTTAAGTTAAGTAGAGATCTCTAAAGTTAACTCTTCAATCCATAAAAGAACTCCAGAATTCTAAAGTTAAAGAAAGGCTGTTAATTAACTGCGTGTGAAAATAACTACAGAGGAGGTCATGCTCCCCAACAGTACCGAATTTTGCGGGACTGTCCCGATTTTGGGGGCTCTCCCGCAATCCTGATGTGGCCCCCTTATGTCCCGGCCGCCGGCAATGGGCAGAGAGCTGGGAGAAAAGATTGAGGCGCCAGCCGGCAATATAAGATGCAGAATGCCAGTAATCACAATGTATATTCATCCGTACCTCCCACCCTCCCTCCGAATGTGTCCCCGTGTCCCCCTGTTTGCAGAGTATAAAGTGCGCAGCGGAGCGGCGTTCATCTTACCGTTCATCCTCGTCGGCATCAGCTTCATTCTGCTTCCTGTGACGTCACAGGAAGCAGGAATCAACAGAGCCAGATGCCGGCGAGGATGGACGGTAAGATGAACGCCGCTCCGCTGCGCACTTTATACTCTGCAAACAGGGGGAGACGGGGGCATATTCGGAGGGAGGAAGGGAGGGAGGTACAAATGAATATACATTGTGATTACTGGCATTCTGCATCTTATATTGCCGGCTGGCGCCTCAATCTTTTATTTATTTTTTTTACTTTTTTTTAAATATCTTTATGGAATGCGGGACTAGGGGTGTATTGGGGGCGTGGTTAGGGGTGTGGCCTTAATGTCCCGGTTTCCCTTTCCTAAATGTGGGGAGGTATGGAGGAGGTAACTTAAGGAATGAAGGGATAAGATAACTCTCTCACTGTGTGGTGGCAAGTTATGTCTTGCTTTATTATCTCCAACATGATCTTAGTGAATTGAGGCTAATGTGTAATTTTACAAAGTGAACTCAGGATCCTTGACTGTAGCAAATGTCACTCATCATTACAGACAGATGCCAACATGTGTTCATCAGACGGATGGATTGCCAAGGTCTCGGCTCTTACATCTGGAAAACGTTAACACAACACTTAGTAATAGCAGGGAAATCATTCCATACACAGTCCCAGAGGAGGGGAACGCTGTGTTCTGTGTGCACAGACCAGCCAGAATATAAAAAGGACACAGTACCACTGGCCACTAGAGGGCGAGCAAGAAAAACGTATTACTGAGAGGATCTATCAATGGCTATTGCTTAGAGCAGGGATCAGGAACCTTTCTCGCTGAGAGAGCCATAAACGCCACATATTTTAAAATGTAATTCCATTAGAGCCATACAATATGTTTCAAACTGGGACAGTGTGCATGCGCAACAGAGGGCTCACGTCCCTGTTGCCATGGTGATGTGCATACAGTTGATCAGCCAGGCAGCGGAAGTGTCAAACACATCTTCAGCTTCTCTTGGGTTACATTTACATCAACAATTTCCCCAAGAGCCAGAAGAGACAGGAGAAGTACCAACTAACAGCTTGTACAATTAGCTAGCTGACTTGTGGGTTGATTCACTTTATAGGACGAGATTCCCGCACTTTGGCCCAATAGGCTGCCTGTCAAGTGGCAGGCAGCCTATTGCGCCAATCAAAGTGCGGGGATCTCGTCCTATAAAGTCACTGGACCTGACAGGATCTAGGGTGGGACAATAGGAGAAGCTGTTTTGGGAGGAGAGTAAGTTAGTAGTGCAAGTTATAGCAGTAGCGTGCCTACTTTGAACATTTTTACTTGCGCTGCCACACTAAGCTGCGCAGCTTGAGCAGTGTAGCTTAGTGAATCAGCCCCTATCTGTGAGCCATAAGTAGCCATCAAAAGAACCACATCTGGCTCCCGAGCCATAGGTTCCCTACTGGTGTTATTTAAAAGGAAATAAATATGGCAGCCTTCACATACCTCTCGCTACAGTTGTGCTTTAACTGTCGCTCAGAGGGGCTCACAATCTAATCCCTACCATAGTCATATGTGTCTATATCCTGTAGTGAAGAAACCCACGCAGTCACGGAGAGAACATGCAAACTCTGTGCAGATAGTCTGGGATTTGGACCAGGGTACCAGCATTGCAAGGCGAGAGTGCTAACCACTTCACCACCATGCTGCCCTTATACTAGAGCGTTTGCCTGGACAGCCTACGCCTAGAAACAGCCCTGCCCTGGATTCACGATCAGCTGTTTTTCGAGAATAATTGTAGGGTGTAATATAAACACTACATTTCATAACAGCCCGGCCACACTGACATTTCTTCGGCCCACTTTTTGTGGTCGGAGTTGCATAATGTTATTGTTCTTGGTTACCATACTGAAGTGACCTACATGTGGTTATTATGGGCAGCCCTCCCGCAGCATTCCTTCAGAAGAATGTCCTGTGTAATGCGCGCTCTATCATTACAACCAGAACAATACAGGTTTTTTTAAGATCGTTTTATACAGCCGTAAATATATCCGTCCGTCCCGGACTTTCCCTGCGCGCCCCGTGGTAGCTGAATTTAGTTTGCGTGTGTTTTCATATTTGGACACTTGACATAAGTGCGATTTACAAGCCTTTCAGACGGGCACAGAGCGTCTTCTGTAAAAAGGCAAATAGCTGCGCTGCTTGGCAACGGCAGACAGGGCGGGGCTGTTCCGATGACTGAACAGTAGTGTTGCAATACGGTATATTTAAAGGTTGTGGACGGTTTCCAAGGTTTTTACTACCTCAGGTTCCCTCCCCCGCCGCATCGGGCAAATATAGAATTTCTGACAAATAAAACAACCTCAGTTCTATTTCGGTGCCTGGAAATATTCCCCAGAATCACCACTGCATGATCTCAGCAAAGTTCATGACATTTCTGACTGGGAGTGTACAACTTCCACCTCCACTCTCTCCTCTCCCTTTCCAAATCTTCTTTAAAGGAATCATCAGGTAAAAATAAAAAAAATTAGCCTTACTCACCTGGGGCTTTCTCCAGCCCCTTGCAGCCAACTGTCCCACGCTGACCCACTGCGCAGGAGCAGAACTACTGCGCCAGACAACGTGGCCATGATTGACAGCGGCGATTCATGCAGGCGCAGTAAGGGCGACCTCGAGGTCGGCCTCTACACCGTGCTAGGAGCCTGGGATTGCAGCGGTGAGCGGAGCGGTCAGTGTGGGACAGTCGGCTTTAAGGGGCTGGAGAAAGCTCCAGGTGAGTAACGCTGATTTTTTTTTTCCCTGATGATTCCTCTAAAGCAAACCTGAACTGGAAAAAAAAAAGTCAAAATAAACATACACAGGTCATACTTACCTCCCGTGTAGTCTACTCATCAACCTCTTTCTCCTCTCCTGCGTCCTGTTTGCCCACTGTGATCAATGGAATTCTCCGTCCTCCATTTTGAAAATGGCCATTACTCCATAACAGCTTCCTGGTCAGCACACTGTTAAACTGTAGTATTACCACTTCAGCCATAAGGAAACATGGACATTACCTTGCTCATCAGTTGTACTTTCAGTTATAACTGACAGCCACTGAGATATTTCAGTTCTGACAAAATATTGTCAGAACTGGAAGGTATCTTTGTAAGAAGAAAATGGTGAGCTTATGAGAGGAACTGGCGGTGAGGTAAGTATGTAATGTTAATTTGCAGCTTTGTCATCACTGGCGTAACAATAGGGGATTACTGCTAGAACCATAGGGATAAATGCCACCACAGTGAAAAATCAGTGCTCCACTCGTGCATCATATACAGTGCGACTATCCACACGACCCCTTTAAGATGAAAGGCTCACCAGATGCAATCCACCCCAGTTTTCAGGTGGGTCTCTCACGTAAATCAACCAGCCACAGATCCAGCTACTTCAAGTTTCCAACAACTTTTAATCGAAGGTATCACTTTTAAAAAATCACAATAAAAACACAAACATAGTGTGTCATCATAGTTAATTTGCCTGTCAGATCCTCCATAAGTTTCCTATAAGTTTCTCTTTCTTTAAATGGATCCATAGCTACTTTTAATTGGTCAATTTCTCCTTCTAATCTTTTTAATCTAGCTTGCTTCCTTCTAGCAAGAATCTTAAGTAAGTTGACCCCACTCTGGTTCAAAAATTCCCACATTTCCTTATCATTGGCTTCATTATTTTCTCCATCATTTATTAAGAGATCCCACCTATACCTTTTGGGAACTATGTCTTCCTCTATATATCGGTTTAAACTAGCATGCTCCCACCATGCCACCTGCTCTTTCAACATAAGATTATGTAAACTTTTAAAATTCCCTTCTAATGTCTCTATCCTAGCTTTTATTGGTTCTTTGGAGAAAATGCCAGCTACATTTATAGCCGACCTATTTCTTAACTCAAAGGCATCCATGTTTAATTTCTTCACTTCTTCACCCCTATCAGACACTCGGACACCCTACACCAATAGTACCAACCTCAATAGTGACCCAATTAGATCACAATTTATTTAGGCCGGGGGCTGCACTCAGCGGGATATTAGGTGACCAGATGGCGTGGTCACGTGGGTCCCAGGCGACCAATTGGCCGCGTTACAGCCCACTTATGCGCAAGTGAGTATAAAGGACGTCGGACGCTCCAGTGACGTCAGCCTCTGATGAGTCCTTGACGGACGAAACGCGTAAGGCGGAGTCTGGAGCGCCTGACGTCACTGGAAGCAAACTGCAGCTTGTGAGCCGGTTAAACAGCGGGGAAAAGCGGAAGCGCCGCAACTGAGACGGGACGCCGATATCCGTGAATGGAGGTGACAATGCAAGGCTATGAGCAAGCCTGATATGCGCCTGATCCATCTTGGTTATGTGAGTGCAATCAAATTGCAGGGCATTGGCAACTTATGACGGTTTTACACTATGTTTGTGTTTTTATTGTGATTTTTTAAAAGTGATACCTTCGATTAAAAGTTGTTGGAAACTTGAAGTAGCTGGATCTGTGGCTGGTTGATTTACGTGAGAGACCCACCTGAAAACTGGGGTGGATTGCATCTGGTGAGCCTTTCATCTTAAAGGGGTCGTGTGGATAGTCGCACTGTATATGATGCACGAGTGGAGCACTGATTTTTCACTGTGGTGGCATTTATCCCTATGGTTCTAGCAGTAATGCACTATGTCGAGATGTAATTGATTTTGCAGGTTGGATATTGAAGAAGAGGAGCGCTGTCTTCATATTAATACTAAAGACTTGCTGTGGATTATTGATAGCGAACACTCTGAACTCATAATTGTGATATTATACATGCTGGGATTTGTATCGGACTTGGTATGGTGCTGGTGAGCGCATTCTGCACGAATTTAAATTTAAGTAACAATAGGGGAAGCAGCCCCTGGCCCCTGGGGCCTGCTCATGGCTGTATTGGGGGGGCAGGAGGGGTCGCAGCATGAGGGGAGAACTTTGCACATCAGCGGGGGGGGTGGACAGTCCCCCCCCCCCTCCTCACCTTGGGCTCTCCCCTCTGCGCTCCCCTCCTGCTTCTATCTAAGCGGCAGCAGCGGTGGCGGCGGCTATAATTACCTCCATTCACCACGGAGGTTGCCGATCTGCAAGGGCTTCACATTACTTCCTGTTAAAACAGTAAGTAATGTGAAGCCCTTGCAGATCGGAGACCTCCGGTGGTGAATGGAGGTAATTATAGCTGCCGCCGCCGCTGCCACTTAGGTGCAGGAGCGGGGCGCAGAGGGGAAAGCCCGAGGTGAGGGAGGGGGGGACTGTCCCCCCTCACCGCTGATGTGCAAAGCTCTCTCCTCATGCTGTGACCCCTCCTGCCCCTCCAAAACGCCCATGAGCAGTTCCCAGGGTGGGGTGGGGGGGCCCGCTCAAATTCTTGCAGGGGGCCCGGGGACTTCTAGTTACGCCCCTGTTTGTCATGTGTTTATTTTAACCACTTTTTTCACCTTATGCATCCGAGCAATTTTCACCTCCCATTCATTCACCAATAACTTTATCACTAATTATCACCATTAAATAATCTATATCTTGTTTTTTCCGCCACCAATCAGGCTTTCTTTGGGTGGTACATTTTGCTAAGAAATATTTTATATTATTATTATTTTATATAATTATCTTATAACATCACGGATTTGGTTGGATTATGAAAGGACTTCTACCCATTCCACAGAACTTTCCATAACTGGACTTCATATCTTCTGTTGGACTTATTATCGCAAAGGACACGGTAACTTGACAAATTGCTCAGACTATCAATAGCTATTTTCCCATTTAATCTTTATTATTTTTGTATCAATTTGTTTAATTTGCTATATTTTGTTCTGCATTATTTCTTTAAATAAACCAGCACACGTAGAGAAGCTTATGCACAGGACTTAGCCTTCAAAGCCTGAGTGCAACTCACCAAGGTACGGTCACAATGCAAGGTACAGGCAGAAAGAGGTCTACAGCTGTTTCGCGCCACGCTAAGATACTGAAATCTATTAGCACATTATTTGACCTGATGAAGTGACTATAGAGTCGCGAAACACGTTGTCCTGTGCAAGTGCAAAAATAAATTGTTTATCACTAATTCGACCCGTGTGTCTTCTTATCAGGAAAGAACTTCACTTCTTACCATAGAAATTTGTTACTTATTGTTATATGGTTGTATACTTAATGGGCGCCTCCAATAGTGTCTTCTGTTAGAAATATTCACCCTACCCTACTATACGTTATAGGGTGAAATTTTTCTGGAGCAGCGACTTACAAGGCCGAGTGGATACGTTTTTTCTCCACATGCGCTGATCAGTGGTTGCCGTCAAAAGCAACCCAAAAATTGTGAGTATAATACGACTTATTTGAATCCAATTTCTACTACGTTAATACACGATAGTGGGCTCCCGGCGTCCTTGTGTTTTTTGTTCCTACCAGTTTGATCGTCTCTGCACTGGGAAGACGTCAGCTGACACCATGACGTCGGGAGTGTGCAGTGATGCAGATCCGCCCGCTCTGTCCGCAACCCAGAAGAGTCGTCGCTGGAAACTACGGCAGGTGAGGCCCTTACATTACCCCCCCCCCCCTCCCCCAGGAGTGGTCACCGAACACTCAGCACCTGGTTTACCTGGATTATTTCTATGAAAATAAAAAATTAGTTCTGGAGCGTGAATCTGGCGAGCAGGTACCCATGATCTCTCCTCAGGTCCATACCCCTTCCAATCAATAAGATACTGTAAAGAATTCCTAATTTTGCGACAATCCAGAATTCTTTCAATTTTATATTCAGGATTACCTTCTACCAAAATAGGTGGAGGAGGGGAGGTGGAAGGTACAGTATCCTTAGCAGACTTTAATAAAGAAACATGAAAGGTGTTCACCACTTTGACAGAGGGAGGTAATAAGACTCTATAAGTGACACAATTATTTTTTTCCAGGATGGGGTATGGTCCAATGAAACGAGGACCCAATTTGGAGGATAGCTGCCACAACAGGATATTTCTGGTGGAGACCCACACTAAATCTCCCGGTACAAATTCAGGTTCCGCCGAACGGTGAAGATCAGCAAATTTCTTTTGACTCTTAACAGACATTTCTAAGTTTTTCTTGACTATAACCCATAACTCTGGCATAAAACTTAACCAGTTTTCCAATGCTGGAAGATTGGATGATGGTGGAGCGGATAAAGATGCACACTTAGGATGTAACCCTGTCACAATCTGGAATGGTGTCATCCCTGTGGAAGAACCAACCAGGTTGTTGAAGGCAAATTCAGCAAAGGGAATTCAATCAGCCCAAGTTTCCTGATTTTCAGATACATGACATCGCAGAAAATATTCAAGAGTCTGGTAGGTTCTTCTAGTTTGGCCGTTCGATTCGGGGTGAACTCCTGAAGAAAAAGACAAAGAAATACCTAAGCGCTGATAAAAACACCTCCAAAACTGAGCTACAAACCGAACCCCTCTATTGGACACAATGTTTTCAGGAATACCATGCAGACGAAAGATATGATTGATGAAAAGTTCAGCTAATTCTTTAGCAGACTGAAGTTTGGTTAATGGTACAAAGTGAGCCATTTTGCTAAAACAGTCAACTACAACCCAGATAACAGTAAACCCATGAGAAAGAGGCAAATCAACTATAAAATCCATGGAAATGTTAGTCCAGGCAGGGCTTCTCAGGTACAGGCAGAGGTACGGTAACAAGGAACCACTAGGAGAAGCCCTAGAACATTTACTACGAGCACAGACTGGACAAGATTTTACATAAGCCTCAGCAACAACCCTCAGGAAAGGCCACCAAACATGTCTAGATAATAATTCTAGAGGTTTTTTTTACACCAGGATGACCCACATTTTTAGAATCATGAAACTGCTTGATAACCTGGAATCTAAATTGGTGTGGAACAACCCTTTTTCCTGGTGGCTTCCCTGGAGGTGGATCTTCCTGAAAAAAGTTTCAAGAGATCAGACAGATCATCAGAAAGAACTGTACTAGTCAAAGCGGCTACAATGTATTGGGATGAATGAACTGGGATAGGAGCCTCTGATCCAGTGAAATTAGCCTCAAAACTACGCGATAAGGCGTCTGCTTTGATGTTTTTAGAACCCAGTTTGTAAGTTATAATGAAATTGAATCGAGTGAAGAATAGAGGCCATCACGCTTGGCGGGGATTCAGTCTTTTGGCTCCTTCAACATATTCTACATTTTTGTGGTCGGTATAGACCGTCATTGGATGAGAGGCTCCCTCCAACCAATGTCTCAACTCCACAAATGCCCATTTGATGGCCAATAATTCCCTATTACCAATGTCGTAATAATGTTTCCTAGAAAAAAAAAGCGCAAGGATGTAGTTTTTCTGGCCTGCCAGAAGCATCCAATGACTTTAACAATGAACGGATGTGCCACATCAGTATGTGTAAGAACTGGAGCAGAAGGCCTCTTTCAATTCCTGGAAAGCCTCAGAGGCTTTTGTAGGCCAGACTGAGGGATTAGTATTTTTTTTTGTCAGGTCAGTAAGCGGAGCAACCTTAGTAGAGAACCCTTTAATAAATCTTCTATAAAAGTTAGCAAAACCAAGAAAACGTTGTAATGATTTCAAATCATGGGGCTGAGGCCATTCTAAGATTGCCTTGAGTTTCCCAGATTCCATGGCCAGACCTCTATCTGAGACAATGTGCCCTAAAAAGGGAACCTGGTTGGTTTCAAAAATGCATTTCTCCATTTTAGCATACAAATGATTTTCACAAAGTTTCTGTAATACTAACTTTAAATGTTCACAATGTTCAGAAAGGGAAGAAGAATAAACCAAAATGTCATCAAGATAAACCACAACAGATTTGCCTAGAAATTCTCTGAAAATGTCATTTACTAAATCTTGGAAGACTTCTGGGGCATTACAAAGACCAATGGGCATAACTAGGTATTCATAATGCCCCACCTGAGTGTTAAACGCAGTCTTCCACTCATCCCCCTGATGGATGCGTATGAGATTATAGCCCCCCGTAGATCTAATTTAGAAAACACTCTAGCACCAACAATTTGAGTAAACAGATCATCAATGAGAGGAAGAGGGTATTGATTTTTGACCGTTATTTTGTTCAACCCTCTGTAGTCAATACACGGTCTCAGCCCACCATCTTTTTTTTTCTACAAAAAAAGAGACCAGCTCCAGCAGGAGAGGAGGATGGTCTAATAAAAGCTGTTAACTGGGCAGTTTGCCAATCAATAACAGGGTTGTGTACACATAACCAGGGGAACCCTAAAACCAACAAAGTGAATGGCATACTGATTACAATTTTTTTTTCAAAATGAATGGCCCCCACTTTCAATATAACTTTGGATGTAACAGAAATAGATGGTGAGATAAATCATGAGGTCAGAGATAAATCATGAGATGGAGAGATAAATCATGAGGTGGAGAGATAAATCAGAGATGGAGAGATAAATCATGAGGTCAGAGATAAATCAGAGATGGAGAGATAAATCATGAGGTCAGAGATAAATCAGAGATGGAGAGATAAATCATGAGGTCAGAGATAAATCAGAGATGGAGAGATAAATCATGAGATGGAGAGATAAATCATGAGGTGGAGAGATAAATCATGAGGTGGAGAGATAAATCATGAGATGGAGGGATAAATCATGAGGTGGAGACATAAATCATGAGGTGGAGAGATAAATCATGAGGTGGAGAGATAAATCATGAGGTGGAGAGATAAATCATGAGGTGGAGAGATAAATCATGAGATAGAGAGATAAATCATGAGGTGGAGAGATAATTCATGAGGTGGAGAGAAAAATCATGAGATGGAGAGATAAATCATGAGGTGGAGAGATAAAGCATGAGGTGGAGAGATAATTCATGAGGTGGAGACATAAATCATGGGGTGGAGAGATAAATCATGAGGTGGAGAAATAAATCATGAGATGGAGAGATAAATCATGAGGTCAGAGATAAATCATGAGGTGAAGAGATAAATCATGAGGTGGAGAGATAAATCATGAGGTGGAGAGATAAATCATGAGGTGGAGAGATAAATCATGAGGTGGATACATAAATCATGAGGTGGAGAGATAAATCATGAGGTGGAGACATAAATCATGAGGTGGAGAGATAAATCATTAGGTGGAGAGATAAATCATGAGGTGGAGACATTAATTTATGAGGTGGAGACATAAATCATTAGGTGGAGACATAAATCATGAGGTGGAGAGATAAATCATGAGGTGGAGACATTCATTTATGAGGTGGAGACATAAATCATTAGGTGGAGACATAAATCATGAGGTGGAGACATAAATCATGAGGTCAGAGATAAATCGTGAGGTGGAGACATAAATCATGAGGTGGAGAGATAAATCATGAGGTGGAGAGATAAATCATGAGATGGAGAGATAAATCATGAGATGGAGAGATAAATCATGAGGTGGAGAGATAAATCATGAGGTGGAGAGATAAATCATGAGGTGGAGACATAAATCATGAGGTGGAGAGATAAATCATGAGATGGAGAGATAAATCATGAGGTGGAGAGATAAATCATGAGGTGGAGAGATAATTCATGAGGTGGAGACATAAATCATGAGGTGGAGAGATAAATCATGAGGTGGAGAAATAAATCATGAGATGGAGAGATAAATCATGAGGTCAGAGATAAATCATGAGGTCAGAGATAAGTAATGAGGTGGAGACATAAATCGTGAGGTGGAGACATAAATCGTGAGGTGAAGAGATAAATCATGAGGTGGAGAGATAAATCATAAGGTGGAGAGATAAATCATGAGGTGGAGAGATAAATCATGAGGTGGATACATAAATCATGAGGTGGAGAGATAAATCATGAGGTGGAGACATAAATCATGAGGTGGAGAGATAAATCATTAGGTGGAGAGATAAATCATGAGGTGGAGACATTAAATTTATGAGGTGGAGACATAAATCATTAGGTGGAGACATAAATCATGAGGTGGAGAGATAAATCATGAGGTGGAGACATTCATTTATGAGGTGGAGACATAAATCATTAGGTAGAGACATAAATCATGAGGTGGAGACATAAATCATGAGGTCAGAGATAAATCGTGAGGTGAAGACATAAATCATGAGGTGGAGAGATAAATCATGAGGTGGAGAGATAAATCATGAGCTGGAGAGATAAATCATGAGGTGGAGAGATAAATCATGAGGTGGAGAGATAAATCATGAGGTGGAGAGATAAATCATGAGGTGGAGACATAAATCATGAGGTGGAGAGATAAATCATGAGGTGGAGAGATAAATCATGAGATGGAGAGATAAATCATGAGGTGGAGAGATAAATCATGAGGTGGAGAGATAAATCATGAGGTGGAGAGATAATTCATGAGGTGGAGACATAAATCATGAGGTGGAGAGATAAATCATGAGGTGGAGAGATAAATCATGAGATGGAGAGATAAATCATGAGGTCAGAGATAAGTAATGAGGTGGAGACATAAATCGTGAGGTGGAGACATAAATCGTGAGGTGGAGAGATAAATCATGAGGTGGAGAGATAAATCATGAGGTGGAGAGATAAATCATGAGGTGGAGACATGAATCATGAGGCGAAGAGATAAATCATGAGGTGGAGAGATAAATCATGAGGTGGAGACATTCATTTATGAGGTGGAGACATAAATCATGAGGTGGAGAGATAAATCATGAGGTAAACTGATAGAGATAAATCCTGAGTTAAGATAGAAAAGGATGGACAATTGGCAAGTAAAGCTTTGTGGACTGGTGCCACAGATTTCTTTAGCAATGAACTAAATGACTTGTAAACTTTAAAACTATTCAAAACACGCAGTAAGATAAACTTATTGCTCAATCCACATCAGGCTTGTTTATTTCTGGCCGGAGCTCGATGATGTGAGGATGATTGAGAGTCACATTCAGCACATTACAGAGAATTCCCCCACACACTGCCGGCTTCTGCTTTTCTCGTCTGACCTTTGCATGTCTTTGTCCGAAATTCAACTGTTTTGCAACCAATATCACACCCCCTCCCCCCCATCCTGACGTGATCACTAATGATGATGTAATGTAATGTGGTGAAATTGTTCCTGTGAATCATTGCATTGTGAGTGAACCGTAACATAGGGGAGGATTTCATGTTATAGGCTTCGTCAGGGGCGTTGTTAACCCCAAAGATCAGTGGCACGTGCCCCGGGGCACATGCTGTGGTGCCCCGGATGTCCCCCAGGCAGAGTAGAGGCACCACAGCACCCAGCATGGCACCATACAATACCCAGCATGCCCCATTACAAGACCCAGCATGACACTACACAGCATCCAGTATGGCATTACAGCACCCAGCGTGCCCCATAGGGGCACCATAGCACCCAGCATGACACCATAGCACCCAGCATGGCACCACAGCACACAGATATGGGGGTATGCTGGGTGCTATGGTGCCTCTGTGTGGGCATATTGGGCTTGATTCACTAAACCGTGATAACTCATATCACGGCCGCGCTAGTGTTTTATGCGTGCGTTTTCGTGTGCAATTTCCTTGCGCAATCACGAATATTTGCACGCGAAAATTCGGCTGACATTGCCGGTTCGGCCAATATTGCCATCCAAAATGTTGCGGGAGGCTGTGAATCCCACAGCCGTGCATGGCGTAACCGCAGACCCGGAAGTGCCACCGCGTGTCTCAGAGACGTGTGCGGCTCTAGTGGAAACGTGCCCTAAGTGATACTAAGAGTCTATTTTTGTTATATGCTGCAATGGAGAGGGGCGCTTCATCTAAAATTTTGCTGGGCAGGCCTACTCAGACCGCTGTTAAGGTCATGTAAATTTGGCTCCACCCATGGCCACACCCACATTCAGCTGCATGGCCACACTCATTTTTTTGCTGGAGTGCCCAAAAGTGCCGCGGATCTCTAAGGATCCTAGCAACACCCCTGAGCTTCGTTACCATGGACACAATTCCAGGAAGATGGATCTAGCGACGTCCCCTGAGGAGTGTTCCATGATCTATCCTCTGGCCGGTGGGTACATGCGACGTCACGTGAGGGTCGCGAACGGGAGGTCAAGCGAACACGGTACTGTGCACGGTGTCGTCAAGGATCTCAAAGATCCGATCCGCTGTGATGGTCGTTGTCGCCGCGTGTCGCAAAATTTTGTTTGCGTGTTCGCATGCCTTTTCCCCACATCACAAGGTCGAGGAAATGATCGCTCATTGCTCAAAACCGGTTGTCTGAAAAATCCTTGGGAAACTCAGTAGGGGGCCCAAATACTACTTCACTCCCTCCAGTAAAGGGGTCAATCCAGGGGCATTGGCCGCATTGCTAGGATCCTAAGAGATCCGGGGCACTTTTGGGCACTGCAGCTGAATAAAAAATGGGTGTGGCCATGCACCATAAAGTGGGTGTGGTCATGGGTTGAGCCACATTTACACGAACTTAACAGCGGTCTAAGTAGGCCTGCCCAGAAAAATGTTGGATGAAGCCATTACATACAAAATAAAATAAAATACATATATATAGGCCTCGATTCATCATTGTCTTTGCGATAACTTTTTCCAGTTCGTTAAATTACCGGATTGAAAGTTTATGGATTTCTAGTTGTATTCATCAAGGTTTCTCCGCATTCGGTGTGACTTCGATAAAATATCGATAACAATGCAGTAACCATTCGGTAACGTGTCGATATTTCCATTTTACAGCGGTAATTTAACACAAGGCCATAAGATTCCCGTGCAATTGTGGGTAAAAAGGCAGTCCTTTGAACACCACGTAGCAACATTCCGAATAGGGCTTCAGGGGCAAATCCAGGATTTTCAAGGGGGGGATTCCTGATAGGTCTCTTTTGGCAAGCCGCACACTACCGCGCATGCGTTTGCCCACAAAATCCACATGATGCACAGCATTTCTCCACAAAATACACACAATGCGCAGTGTTTCCCTACAAAATACACATGATGCAGTAGTGTTTCGCCAAAATATATATAATGTGGCAGTGATTAAGTAGCCAGATAACCCCCCTTTATTATGGATAACGAAATTACCCCACCCCTCTTTAGTATAGGTGACCAGATGACCCCCATTTATCACACAGGTAGCCAGATGAGCCCCCCCCCCCCCCCCCCAGTTAGGATAAGTAACCACATGATCCCCATTTATAGTATATAGCCAGATAACTCCCCGTTCAGTACATTCCCCCTTGTATTTCCCCAGATCCACCTTGTATATATAGCCACTGTATATAGTCAGATCCCCTGTATATATAGCCAGAGATCCCCCCTGTATATACCCATATACCCACTGTATGTAGCCAGATGCCTCCCCCTGCATATAGCCAGTGTATATATCCAGATCCCCCTGCATACAGCCAGTGTATATATATAATCCAGCCATCAAAAAATAATCGTAATGTGGGCAGCAGCCAGCAGTCATCAGAAAATAATCGTAATGTGGGCAGGAGTCACCAGAAAATAATCGTAAAGTGGGCAGCAGTCACTAGAAAATCACAATGTGGGCAGCAGTCACCAGAAAATCGCAATGTGGGCAGCAGTCACCAGAAAATTGCAATGTGGGCAGCAGTCACCAGAAAATCGCAATGTGGGCAGCAGTGACCAGAAAATCGTAATGTGGGCAGCAGACACCTGAAAATCGTAATGTGGGCAGCAGACACCTGAAAATCGTAATGTGGGCAGCAGACACCTGAAAATCGTAATGTGGGCAGCAGACACCTGAAAATCGCAATGTGGACAGCAGACACCTGAAAATCGCAATGTGGGCAGCAGTTACCAGAAAATCGCAATGTGGGCAGCAGGCACCAGAAAATCGCAATGTGGGCAGCAGTGACCAGAAAATCGTAATGTGGGCAGCAGACACCTGAAAATCGTAATGTGGGCAGCAGACACCAGAAAATCGTAATGTGGGCAGCAGTCATATGAAAATCGTTATGTGGGCCGCAGACACCTGAAAATCGTAATGTGGGCAGCAGACACCTGAAAATCATAATGTAGGCAGCAGAAACTAGAAAAAAAAATGCACCTGTGAAAAAAAACCAATTCACTTACCTGACAGAAGTCTCCTCTCCTGGCATCTGGCACCAGCTCCCCGACGATCCTCCTGCAGCACATCTCCCGCGCTGACAGGCAGAGTGCAGGGCTATGACAAGATGGCTCCCGAAGCCCTGTACTGGAGACACAAATAGTCTCCAGTGCAGGGCTTCGGCAGCCATCTTGCCGTAGCCCTGCTCTGCCTCCGGGAGACTGCGGGGCTGCGGGAAGAAGTAGTATATCTGGCTGGGAGGTCCCTCAATCGGGAGGGTGACAGCACTCCCCCCCACATGGCTGGCGGGCCCCGGGCCCCCCTGCTGCGCACACACGAGCAGGCGGCAGCTGCACTATAACATTCAGTGGCTGCCGCTGCTCAGATTCCAGAGGCACTTCCGGTCTAGGTGCGAGGGGGTGGTTCCAGACACCCGGAATACCCCCTTCCGTGCGCCAGTGGGCTTACCACCTGGACCAGGATTCTGGAAGTGGCTTGGGACAATATCACAATTTCGCCAACTACGGCTTGATAGAACCTTTTCTGAGAAAATGTAGTGCAGCTAGCAATTTAGTTAACCCTGGCACTGCCTGTGTTCTCTTACAAGATGATTCAAGAGAAATGCAGATGTCCTCTTACAGAAAAAAAAAACATTCTCTTGCAAATTGATATGGTTCTAGACCTTATTCTTGCCCTTCTGCGCCTTTGAATCACTCTCAGCTGATACATAACCACTTCAAATGGCTCCATCTTCTCTGCCAGCAATGATCTGACAGGAATAACGACAGAGCAGTGAAGGAGATAACTAATCCTAAATGTAATGCTGAACCACGCCCACTTTCATTTTCATGAATTGCACTTTCTTCCGTTTTACCGCATCATTACCGAATGATTACCGAATGCTCGCTAACAGCTGTAGATAACTTTGATGAATCCTGAAATCTTTTTATTGAGTTCAGTATTTTGCTGAGCTGTCGGTAATTGATTCGATAAGTCTTGATGAATCGAGGCCATAGTGTCATTTAAACATAACTAGTCAGAGTTACTTGGATTCTGTGCTGGCTGCTCTGGCTTTCTGCTTGGCTGCCAGGTTGTCTGGCAGTGCCTCCATTGCACTCCCTTGCACCCCCTCTCATTGAGGCACCACATGCCCCCATAGAAGAACCACAGCTCCCTGCATTCCCCCATAAAGGCACCACAGCACCCAGCATACTAACCATTGATGCACCACAGCTCCTAGCATGCCTGCCATTGAAGCACCATAGCTCTATGGGGGCATGCTGGGAGCTGTGGTGTCTCTATGGTGATATCCTGGGAGCTGTGGTGCCTCAGTGAAGACATGCTGGGAGCTGTGGTGTATAAGTGGGGGGTATGCTGGGTGCTGTGGTGCATCAATGGGGGTGTACTGGGTGGAGGTAAGTACTGCCGCCCCCTGCCTGACTCTGCCTGGGGGACATCCGGGGCACCTCAGAATAGATCCGGGTCATGTACCACTGATCTTTGGGCTAGCAACGCCCCTGTGTCCATCCTTCAGATCAGATGTTTTAGTGGCTACACCTGTTATAGGTGTAAGGATTACATACCGCCCAACTTTTTGAGATGAGAAAGAGGGACACTTAAGCCACACCCATGATCACGCCCCCGTGACACCCCTAGTCACACATACCATAAAGATGTCATAAGAAAAATATGTTGTTTTAGAATTCAAACACTGGTCCTCTCTATCCTGGTTCATTTTTCCTTCATATTAACATTTTAAAATTAGTAATAAAGTCCTGAAAGAGGGACAAATGAGGAAGAGAGAGGGACAGAGGGACAGGGCTCCCAGAGAGGGACTGTCCCTCCGAAAGAGGGACAGTTGGGAGCTATGGGATTATGATGTCCACACCACACTTGTTTAATCACCATTATAAGATGGACCCCCAGGCTGTGAGAAGCACCAGGGTCAGCAAGAGAAAGTGTGTGACCAATGGGGGGCACCATCAATGATTTGCTGGGGGGCCCCCGGATTTGAAGTTACGCCCCTGCATAGTGGAATTGCGAAGCACGGCTGCACGTATTTTGGCACGTTTTCGATTCCATTCAGATTTGCCGTATGGAATCGCAATCGCACCACAGAAAATGGCAGAGCAGCGCAGAGGCGTGCATCACAATCGGTCACTTGCATTTCCCGCAGCGCCAGATGGAAGCGAGGCCTTAGGCAGGGGTCACACTTGGGAGAATCGGCAGCGTTTTGCCGCAGTTCAATAACACATGCGGAAACACCTGTAATGCTCATCTATGGGGCCGCTGTGGTTTTAGGAGGTCTCTGCAATTCTGCATAGCATTAACCACCTTACAACCGCCTAACGCCGATCGGCGGCCACAAGGTGGCTCCTCCAGGACCGCGTAACGCCGATTGCCATCAAGTCCTGGGGGAGGAGATTGCAGGGGATTGCACGCACCAATGCGCACCCATCCCCGCTTAAGTGACAGACCTCCGCTCCGCCAACAGTGCCTCAGTGGCAGACTGTTAGACGGCGAAACCGCTGTCTATTTACATTGTACAGCGCTGCAATCTATAGCAGTGCTGTACTGGGGACGGCCGTGACACTTGGCTGTCCCCTAGAGAGGGTCACAGAGTGAAGCTTGTGGTCCTTAAAGTGAATCTCCGGACTAAAAATCTACTCAGCAGAACTGAAAAGGATTGGTGTTTCTTTAACAGTTTCACAGCATCAGAACTTGTCACCAGTTGGATTCGCTGGATATTAGCGGTAGAGGTTTTAGAGACCCTGCTTCACCACTCTGGCGACGTCTCGCCTTGTGGCAGTCAGTACTCCATGTCAACTCCCGGCAACCTGCATAAGGTTTACTGCCCCAGTTAGCGTCCAACTCCCAGCAGTGATGCTGATTAGCACTGTAGCGGCACAATAGAGGTACACACTGCGGGACCATCACCCGTGTCGACCGGTTTCACCGGACACGCCGGTTTTCTACCGCTAATATCCAGCGAATCCAAAAGGTGACTACAAATGGTGAGACCGTTCCATACTTTATTTTCCTCTGTTATACTGATGGCCAATATTAAGCACAGCTAGCGGCTTTATATGAACTTTATATCTACTGAGGCCCAATCGGACTATGCAACTGTTTATGCGCATTGTTGAAATTTACGCAATTTATTCTACCTCATGGACTATTGCACAATTATGAATACGGATGTTTTTTGAACACTGCAGTTACAGATGGATACATTTTTATGGACATAGTGACAGTCATTTGAGGCTTTATATTAAGTGCATAGGCGATTTTTATCGCCCTGGGTCATATATAAAGTGCGCACTGTGGGACTTTCACAGGTAGTACCCTATTAGAGGGCGTTTTAAATATAGGGTTTTGTAGGATTTGGTATTATTTTATGTATGAGCAATAAAAGTTAATTTTTATATTGCAGTAATCCGTGCTGTGGTAGTGATTTTGATAATTTATGCAACTTGAACTTTATCCCATTAGCGTATTTAGTGGTGAGTGTGGGTAAGAGATTATAATACCTATCTATTTTAATTAACATAACTAATGTAACTTAATGACAGTATGTTTGTTTAGGCTGAAGTTCCTCTTTAAGGCCTAGTGCACACAAGAGCGTTTCCGCTTCGGTTTGCGATCTGCTTGCGGGTGCGGATCCGCTTGGGTAATGTATTTCAATGGGCTGGTGCACACCAGAGCGGGAGGCGTTTTGCAGAAACGCATACTCCCAGGTCTGCTGCAGATTTTGGATTGCGGATGCGTTTCTGCCTCAATGTTAAGTATAGGAAAAACGCAAACCGCTCTGAAAAACGGCACTTCAGAGCGGTTTGCCAGGCGTTTTTTGTTACAGTAGCTGTTCAGTAACAGCTTTACTGTAACAATACATGAAATCTACTACACCAAAAACGCTTCACAAAACCGCAAATTGCTAGCTGAAACGCTACAGAAAAATAAGAAAAAGCGTTTCAAAAACTGCTAGCATTTTGCGGATCTGCTAGCGTTTTTTGGTGTGCACCAGGCCTAAGTGGTTAAAAAAACCACAACCTGCACTATTTTTCCACACAACCAAGGTCATAGCAATAGCCATATCAACTGCTATGAAGCCCTGGAGCAGAGGGGGCTCAGGTTGTACTTGATCGGTTTACTATTAACTTTACTTTGTTTCTCCACCCTCTGACTTTGTCACTTAGCCCAAGGTCTATACACAGTGTACAGTGTGCGGGAATGTCAATTGCTCAGTCACCTCATATCCATAGGGTAGGGGCAGGCGGCATTGTTCAAGAGTACCTAGGTCGGAGGGCCCCATGGAAATGTTGCTATGGCGCCCCACAATTTCTAGCTATGCCACTGCACACAACGCATGCTTTTTCTCTTTGAAATCAATCGCTACTGTAAAAAAACCGCATGCACTAAAACGCATCCCAAAAAGCACAAAATGCTTGCTGGTAATTATCTGTGGTTCCTGCACACACAAGTGTGATCCCACCCTTAGTGAGGTCAATTACTAAACAGTAGAGAACATAAATGATTCAGAAAACCTGGGGTGGATCTAAATGTCTGTTATTAAGTGGCAAAAGCTGGCAGCCATTGTCTGGGTCATATCGGAATATGATGAGGGTAGCTGAAATTTTGACCTGTTACAGATACACGCGTGCGCTGAAAGTGAGAGCTTACAGAATCTTTCAGTCCCAACCTCAGAGAGATGTGAATTCTGTAACGTAATGCTGATCTGTTCTAGTGAACAAAAAGGAGGCAATAGATAATATGGCTGCGATTGGCCCATGGGCAGAAAAGGGGTTTGCTTCTTCCTGCCTGCTGCCCTTTTCTTGTATAACTGCCCTTTGGCTACCTATTAGGCCGGCAACCCACTACAATGCGCAAATAGCAATCACAGTCGCTGGCGTTTCGAATGACAATTTGTAAGCGATTTCATGAGCGTTTTATGACGGTTTTGGTAGCGATTGTGATTAGTGATTTCAACTCGTTTTAATTTTTTTTTACAGTTTGCAGTCATTTAAAATCACATACAAATCGCTATGTGTAGTGACTCATGAGCGATTTGCCAGCGCCTAGGCTTCGTTCACATCCGAGGAGCGCAGATGGCCGTGCGATCCGAACACAGCGCATCCGATCGCACGCCATCTGCGCCGCTGCCCTGCTGATCCCATCCATTGACAGTGATGGGATCAGCTCCGCGCTTCCAAGCAAAATGCAGGCAGCAGTACGCAAGCGCTTCCCAGCGCATCGTACTGCTGTGCAGCGCAGTAGATGTGAACGATAGAAGAGCTGTCTATGCTCTTCTGCCGTTCCTGCATTTCAGCACATCATACGCGCTTCCATATCCGCACGGAATCGCGTATGATGTGAACGAGGCCTTACATATTTTACAGTGAAGTGCAAACGCTCCCTAAGGCTGGTTTCACACCAGGACGTTGCGTTTTAAGGGAAGTTATGGTCGCATAACGTGCCCCTAACGCAACGCCTGGTGGTGCAGGAGAGGACGTTAGAGTGAGCCGCCTAACGCGGCTCTATCTGCATAAGGTCTCCCAGAGTGGCGCTGATTGGCCGGCGGGACCTCGTGATGCGGAGTGAGACACTCCGCATCACGTGGTCCCGCCGGCCAATCAGCAGCCGCCAGTGCAGTGCATATTAATTAGCCATGTGCGCGGCTACTGTAGCTGCATCTCCCCGCCTCCTCCCCGCCTCCTCTACGCCCCCCACTGAGCATGTGCAAACAGTCTAACGCGGCCTAGCCGCGTGTAAAGTACTGCATGCAGTACGTTATGTAGACTTACTGCGTTACAATGTAACGCAACGTGGACACTGTGAAAAGCCCAATGATTTTTCATTACTGTGCGGTAGGGTGCGTTACAGGCTGCACTAACGTGCGCCTGTTAAGTCTAACTGTGAAACCAGCCTAAATGCTGCATGTCCTGCAATTTGGCTAATCGCAATCGCTACTGTGGAATTTGTCCCATCCATTCTCATTGGCAAAGCGTTTAGGGAAATCGATAGTGATTTAAAGCGATCCCTAAACGCTCACAAAAGTGCTTTAGTGGGTTCCAGGCCTTACTGATATCTGGGGGCACATAGCTAAATAAGAATATAATCTGGGGTGCATATAGCTATGTAAGGGTCAACCACTATGTATATTGTATATGTACTATGTGTACCTGTATGTTTTTTTTTTTTTATGTCGGCATTTATCATTATGATGATGAGAGTTAGGCCTCCTTTCTACGAACTGTTGATAGGCAGTGAAATGCCTCTCAAACTCTCTCAACTGCTCGCTGCTGCCTGGTAACTGCTCACTACTGCCTGGTAACTGCTCGTTGCTGCATGATAACTGCTCACTGCTGCCTGGTAACTGCTCGTTGCTGCCTGGTGACTGCTCACTGCTGCCTGGTAACTGCTCGTTGCTGCCTGGTGACTGCTCACTGCTGCCTGGTAACTGCTCGTTGCTGCCTGGTGACTGCTCACTGCTGCCTGGTAACTGCTTGCTGAGCACACAGTTTAACAGTCCGTGGAAAAGAGGCCTTACTGTCAGATCAGTTATTTCCAACATGTCCAATCTGCTTTCCGATTGATTTTTCAAATGATTTTTCATAGAATTGAATAGAAAATCAATTGAAAAATTGATCGGAAATCAGATCGGATATGTTGGAAATAATTGATCTGACAGCAAATCTGCCAGAAAATTGCATCATGTGTTCCTACATAGCTCCCAACTGTCCCTTTTTCGGAGGCACAGTCCCTTTTTGGGAGCCCTGTCCCTCTGTCCGGCCTGGAACCCACTGAAATCCGCAAACGCAAAACGCAACCGCTAGCGTTTTGTCTGAGCGGTTTGCAAGCGGATTCATGCGCGTTTTCGGTCGCGTTTTGCAACAGTGTATTTTTTTCCTCAGCGGTTGTGTAGCGTTTTGCGTTTTGCGTTTTTATCCTGATTGGTCCTGTGAATTATTTTTAATTTTGTTACAGTGTGCTGAACCGCAAAACGCTAGCAAAACCGCTCGGTTTAGGTTTTGCTGAGCGTTTCTGCTAGCGTTTCAATACTTTACATTGAAGCGCTAACGCTCCCAAAATGCTGCAGGTCCTGCGTTTGCGTTTCTGGGAAACGCAAACGCTCCTGTGGAAGTTGCCCCATCCATTAACATCAGCTGAGCGTTTTGGCAAAACGCTAGCGTATCGCAGTGCTGCCAAAATGCTCAAAAAAACGCTCTTGTGGGTTCCAGCCCTCCCTCTTTCAGGACTTTGTCCCTCTTTCTATGTAAATATATATATTTCTATACTAAAAATGTTTGCTTTACTAAACTTTATTCCCAACCTTTAAATTGATATATTAATAATTGTAAAATGTTACTATGAAGGAAAATGAACCAGGATAAAAAGGATCAGTGTGGTTTGAATTATAAAACAACATATTTTTCTTATGAAATCTTTATGGTATGCGTGACTAGAGGTGTGGTGAGGGTGTGGCCAGGGGTGTGGCAGGGGCGTGGCTTAAGTGTCCCTTTTTCTCATCTGAAAAAGTTGGGAGGTATGGTTCCTAGTATTAGTAGTTAGTTAGTGGCAACTGGTTTGCAGTTTGCATCAGTTAGTAGTAAGTAAGTGGGAACTGGTTTTGCAGTTTGCATTAGTTAGTTAGTGGGAACTAGTTTGTAGTTTTCATTAGTTAGGCCTCCTTTCCACGAACTGTTGAGCTGTGTGCTCAGCAAGCAGTTACCAGGCAGAAGTAAGCAGTTACCAGGCAGCAACAAGCAGTTACTAAGCAGCAGTGAGCAGTTGAGAGAGTTTGAGAGGCATTTCACTGCCTATCAGCGGTCCGTGGAAAGAAGGCCTTGTGGGAACTGGTTTGTAGTTTGCATTAGTTAGTAGTTACTACACAGAGAATTGAATGTGTGCATTAAACACCAAGTGAACACCTGACAAAACTGGCTAAGCAAATTTGGCCTAATTGGGTATTCATGAGGCAATGCTCATGCAAATATGCATTCGCTTTCGCATGCCAACTTATGCAGGGTCAAAACCAATGCCGCAAAGTGGTCGCCCTGCGGGAATTAGTTCATGCTTTGTGCTATTGCAGCATGAACTAATTCCCGCAGGGCGAGGGCGACCGCTTTGCGGCATTGGTTTTTGACCCTGCATAAGTTGGCATACAAAAGCGAATGCATATTTGCATGAGCATTGCCTCATGAATAGCCAATTAGGCCAAATTTGCTTAGCCAGTTTTGTCAGGTGTTCACTTGGTGTTTATTGCACACATTCAATTCTCTGTGTAGTTAGTTAGTAGTTAGTTGGTGGGAACTGGTTTGTAGTTTGCATTAGGCTACACCGTAGGCCGTTTCCTGATCAATTTTATGCTGAAATTGATCTGGAATTGGCCTTGTGACCCCGGAATCGGCCTTGTGACGACCGCCTCGCCACCCCAACGCTGTTCCCCTAATGTTAAGTGTCCCCTCTGTGCCCTGTGCATGTTATACATTACCTGTCTGTGCCCTCTGCTTGTCCCCCGCTGGCTTCTGACTGCACTCTGTTCTCCATACAAGCATGCCACGTGGTTGCCTAGTAACATGGCTGTGTGTGTGACGTCTGACATCATACGTGCGCCCTTACTAGGTAACCTCGTGGGAAAAGCGGAAGCCACGGACAGGTAATGTATAACTTATGCTGGGAGTACACGGAGCGATCCGGTGGCTCGATTAGCCGCTGGATCGACCCCCGCCGCCGTCCGGATCGATTCCCGCTCATTGAGCGGGGAATCTATCTGGCCGGTCATTGGACCTGATGGATATTATCAATCGACCCATCAGCGGCTCGATTGATAAGGGGCAAACGCTCCGTGTATGCACAGCATTACACTGGGCACCGCGGGGACACTTAATGAGGTGGACAGTATTGGGGGTTTTATTGCGTTCATTGATCGTCCCAAAATTGCATGCCGTCACTGCCACGCAACCGATCAAGCAAGCCGGCCCTACATCTTGCAGCATGTGCGAAAATGGTTGCATGGTTGGTCAGGGATGCACTTAACGGCACCGATTTTCATCAGAGTCGATTATAGTAATCGAAGCGGATGGTTGACCGGCCACCAAGTCACCTGATGTATGGCTATCTTTAGTTAGTTAGTGGGGAGTGGGGACTGGTTTGTAGTTTGCCTTTGTTAGTAGTTATTTAGTTAGTGGGAACTGGTTTGTGGTTTTGCATCAGGACTGATCAGAGACTATCCGGCCCCTCCCGGCCCTGGGCTGCCTCATGTGGGGAAATACACCAGCTTTGCTTTGTAAACACACTGCATCCATTGTATTGTAAGAGCACAGAGGTAATCTTGTGTACAGCAAACACATTCCAGGGTTACGACATTCATTTTATGCTAATGCAAAAAAAGACAAACTTCTGCCAAACTTTTGGATTTTTCAGATGTAAAGCCCCATCTACACGATACGATTCTTTGTGCGATTCGATAACAATTCTATTTACCATCCGATCGTGATTCAATTCAATTCGATTTGCCATTGCATCCGGACATGTCGGATTTAATCGAATCGTAAATAGAATCGTAATCAAATCGCACAAAGAATCGTGTTGTGTAGATGGGGCTTAAGCTTTGGACCAAGTGAGGGAAAGTTACAGCTGGCCAGGCTGCCCTTCACTACTAGGGGGAATGTTAATGGGATAATGTGTATTCATGGGGACAGGTCCAGGCCGAGGCAGAGGCGAGAGAGGCTCCAGCCTCAGGGCGCAGTGTAGGAGGGGGCGCACAACTCACTTAGCTATCATTCACCTATTGTGTTTAAAGCAGAGAGAAATAAGAAAAGGGGATACATGCAGTGGCGTAGCTAAGGAGCTCTGGGCCCCGGTGCAAGTTTTACATAGGGCCCCCAAGCACTCTCGACATAACAATTGATATGGCGCACCAAAACCTGCCAAGGATTTCCACAGTGTCAGAGGTGCAAGAAAGGGATGGGAACCAGTTTGTTAATGATTACTACTATTTAAAGCATCTATAGAAGTGATTATTACCAGCACAGGGCCAATAGAGAGCTAATATTGTGCTTGAGCAATGGGCCCTCTGACCCAAGGGCCCCGATGCGGTGGCTACCTCTGCAACCCCTATTGCTACCCCACTGTATACATGGCAGTGACTGCAAGCCAGATAACTAGAGATTAAGGTGTTGGGGGCCCTGGGGTGCCTCTTAGGCTATCATTCATAAAGCATTTCTGCATGCGGAAATGCTTAAAACAGCTGACTTTACCGACCACTCGGCAAAGTCAGCATTCATAAAGCCTCTTTCCGCATGGAAAAATGACACTACCGAGCAGAGTGATAAATCACCGCCTTGTGCGGTGATTATCGGTACAAATGTAGCAAAATGTTCATTCATGAAGATCACCGCAAGCGGTGTGAGGTCAGGAAGTTCCGCTCACTCTGATGTGGCGATAACAATGTAAGTGAATGGAGACACACAGACCTCCCAGGCAGCTGCAGCAGAGCGGAACACAGAGAAATGTATCAACTCGGCAGCTTCCGTGTCTCCGCAAGCCTACCGCCTGCCTACCGCCAGCTTAGTTCGGGGAATCTCCGCACTGCTTCCGCACATGGATACATTTTTATGAATGCCCACCCAGAAGTCTAAAAATCCGCCAGCGGTGTTTTCCCGCACTGATTCTGTTTACCGACAGCCTGTTCATGAATGATAGCCTTAGTCTAATAGCGATCAGTGTGTGATGGCTGGGGTGGGAGGGATGGGGGGGCGCACTTTGGTGTCTCAGCCTTGGGGCTGGAGGACCTTGATACGGCCCTGCATGGGGAGCTACTGAGGTCTGCATTTGCACCAGACATGGGGCCCTAGGCAAGATAGCAGCATTAACTCACCACTAACGGTAACCTAGCTTCATTTTATAAGATTTGGTTGGAGCTAGCATCAACCAGACCCCCAGACTCTCTCCATGGCCTAGGCAACTGCCTAGGTTGCCTTGTGGAAGATCTGGCTCTGATCTGCACCCACCATTACACGGTTAGCCAACGTTTCGCAGTCACTGGGCCCCTTTATCAAGGCAGTGAATGGAAAGGCGGTATAAGACCTTTCTGGCATGGGCAAGTGAACTGCAGGCCTGTTCTCCCGGACAACAATGTCATGCAGGTGAATGGCAGTGCGTGTAACCTCCTGAGTGTCAGCGTTTGACACACAGTCGGCAAAAAAAGCAGCATGTCACTCCTGAGCATAGCTACGGCCAGATGTGACTGCATAAGGGGTGGAGCCAACTCTCCACAGCCTGTGCCGAGCGCCAGCAAACGTTTGGCCACCACACGGTGGATTCACTGCTTTCAGCCTCCAGTCTCCAATGTGAAAGAGGCCTTACAAATAATGAACTAAACGACATACAAATATGCCACGCGTAAAGTATACCATGTGACATGTCAGAGCCAATGGGAGCTCACATGTATGCTGAAACACTGCAAATGACACAAAATACCAAAATTAAAGGTAGGACCACTCCATCGACAAAAAGTAAGCAGTTAAAATCTGACAGAACCAACAGGTTTTGGACTAGTCCATCTCCTCATGGGGGATTCTCTGGGTTTTCAAAACCATTTCCTGAACGGCAGTTACTCAGTCTAACTAACAAAATAGTGTAAAAGTAAGTAGGGAGGCTGGCTGGCATCTTACTAATTTGGCAGTTAACTGCCATTCAGGAAATGCTTTAGGGCCCTTTTCCATTAGTGAAAGTGATGCAATGCAGCTTCGCATCACTTCCGCTGGCGTCCGCATCACTTCCGCATCTCCCCATGCGGAAGTGTATGGAGAGGACGGCAGGCGATTGCGGCTGTGCGAGAATCTGCAGCATGCTGCAGATTCTCAGATCGCTCCGCACAACATGCACGCAGTGGAAACAGTTCCATTGCCATGCATTGAGCTCAGGACACCCGCGGTGCAATGCGGCTATATAGCCGCATCGCACCGCAGCTAATGGAAACAGGCCCTTAGGGCCTGAGCCCACTGACACATTTGTGTCTGCTTTTCAGTTACACATTAATGTTACACATGCTGAAAAGCGGACAGAAGCGGACACAACTGCGTTAGTGGGCTCAGGCCTTTAGAAAACGAAAAAAAAAAAAAATCCTGAGCATCCTCCAAGAGGAGATGGACTAGTCCAAACCATCTGTCAGATTTTAACTGCTTACTTTTTTTGCTGGAGTGGTCCTTTAAAGTGAACCGAGCGTCATTTTTAACACCCAGGGCAGCTCTATAGCAAATTAAAAATGCATTCTAAAAATGTGGTTTATTATTAAAAAAAACTTTCAATTTACCTCATTTTTTTACATCTAAGGGTTAAAATAGCCACTTTGTCCGTCCGCAAAGGACCTGCGGTCGCTGAGCAGGTGATTGTTGAACACAGATAAGAAATCACCTCATTAGACTTAACTGACCACAAACAAACCCCCATTGTACTTCAAACAGAAAACATCAGTCAGGCCTGGAACCCACTGAAATCCGCAAACGCAAAACGCAACCGCTAGCGTTTTGTCTGAGCGGTTTGCAAGCGGATTCATGCACGTTTTCGGTCGAGTTTTGCAACAGTGTATTTTTTTGCTCAGCGGGTGTGTAGCGTTTTGCGTTTCGCGTTTTTATCCTGATTGGTCCTGTGAATTATTTTTAATTTTGTTACAGTGTGCTGAACCGCAAAACGCTAGCAAAACCGCTCAGTTTAGGTTTTGCTGAGCGTTTCTGCTAGCGTTTCAATACTTTACATTGAAGCGCTAACGCTCCCAAAATGCTGCAGGTCCTGCGTTTGCGTTTCTGGGAAACGCAAACGCTCCTCTGGAAGTTGCCCCATCCATTAACATCAGCTGAGCGTTTTGGCAAAACGCTAGCGTATCGCAGCGCTGCCAAAATGCTCAAAAAAACGCTCTTGTGGGTTCCAGCCCTCACAGTTAAAGAATTTCACACCTAGTCTGGACAATGCTAGTTGTAAAACAGCAGGGGTTGAGCTTCTGAACAATGGCAGCCCTTGCAGCTATTTGAAGCCAGGAGCTGCTTAGTTCACTTTAAAGAAAACCTGTAAGGACAAAAACCTCCCCTGGGGGGTACTCACCTCGGGAGGGGGAAGCCTCCGGATCCTATCGAGGCTTCCCCCATCCTCCTGTGTCCACCGGCAGTCTCGCTCTGGCCCTCCGAACAGCGGGGATGTAAATATTTACCTTCCTGGCTCCAGCGCAGGCGCAGTATCGGCTCTCCGCTCGGAGATAGGCGGAAATAGCCGATCGCCATTGGCCCGCTTTACTGCACAGGCGCTAGTCTCCTGCACCTGCATAGTAGAGCGGACCCGGGCGGAGATCGGCTATTTTCACCTATCTCCATGCGGAGAGCCTGCTGAAGCCAGGGAAGGTAAATATAGCAAGCCTTGTCAGGCTTGTCGTGGATTGCGGGTCGCTTCGGGGGAGCCAGAGTTGGACTGGCTGCAGCTACAGGGGAGGGGGGAGCCTCATTGGGACTCTGAGGCTTCCTATTCCGGAGGTGAGTACCCCCCAGGGGAACTTCTTTTTGTTACAGGTTCTCTTTAAGAGAGAAAAAAATGGCAAAAAAAAAAGGGGTAGGGGGACAAGGCTGCCCAAAAACAGACTTTTATTAGATGAAGCATTGATTCATGAGTGCTTCAGGTGATAGTATGCTGTGTGTAGAAGCCCTCAGTCTCCTTAACAACCCCAGTGCGATTATGCTTGTACATATAAAAACACACTGCAGACATGTAAACTGTGGGCTCACAGACAACACATGTACAGTATGAGCTGAGAGCGCAGTGAGAGGTTTGTTTGCTCGGCATACAGCAGAGGCCTCTGCAGGAAAGAATCTGAAGCAGATTTATTGAGTAGAGCGGAACAATGTATTCCCCATGGGGCTATCATCCGAAACCCTTCTGAGAGAGGGGGGGGGGGGGGACCCCAAACAGCTGCAGATACAGCCAGACGCAGGTTCTTGTACAGCACTGACCTCATGGCATCGCTATTCTGCCCCAACAGCACAATTATACTGAGGAGGATTTCCCGCTATAGATGAAACTGCTGCATATTATTATTATATTGAACCAGTACCTTTCCTATCGCTTCTCGTATGTACATCAGCAGGTGCGTGTATGTTTCAAAGTGAAACTCACATCGCAGATAAAAAACACCTAAAATAAACTTCATACAGCCAAAGTTCAAAACTCAAAAAAAAATAATTCTTTAGCTTGTGCAAGAAAAGGTTTAGAGGACAACTGAAGCGAGAGGGATATGGAGGAAGCCATGTTTATTTCCTTTAACGTGTACCTGGCGTTCAATTTTCCCAGGATTTCTGTGCAAAAAGTGATAAAATTTATTTTTAAAACTTTTTTTTTTCCTGAAACTTGCCAAAATGTGTCAAGCAAGGGTCTAGTATACAGTGCAGGAGAGTATTGCTGTGTATGCATGTTTATACTGTTCACAGCATGTTTTTATGGATGGACATTTCTGTCCATACCGCTAGGGAGGTTAAAGAACAAGCGACACCTATGCTAACCTAGAAATAAAAAAACATATATATAAGTATTATCTATTATCTATCTATTATCTATTATTTATCATACTACTTCTACTACTAGTAATTCCTGTGAATTTTTTAAAGGAAAAGCAGAAAATCCTTTTCTAGGCAGTGGCCATCTTGCTAAGTTAATGCTCCCTGACTCTTGTTTTCCCCTCCCTTCTCTTGCTCATTGTGTATTCATTAGCTGCCCTCCTCCCAGAGTCTTCAGACACTCCCACTGAGGTGTATACTAGGAACTGCACTGTCTATTTTTTATTTACACATCCAATCACTGAGTCACCTCAGCCTTGCTTGTAAACACAAGTAATCAGAGGGTGTTTCTGATAAGCAGCTAGGCAGGGAAATAAATGGAAGAGGAGGGATATATTATAGATAAAAAGAACTCCCAGCATTCAACTCTTTGGCACTGTTTGGCACTAGGGCCAGTGCTCCTAAAGTATGTGATAACTACAAACCATAACAGAAAAAGTTTTGCAAGCTTTGAATGCAGGATTAGCATCTTTATCACTTAATACACTCAGACTAGTTGCTGTTGAAATGTGATTTTTATGGTGACAATACCGCTTTAAACAAATAGTGTTTCAGGATTGATACTTACCTGGGGCTTTCTCTACCCTACTTCAGGCTGGTCAGCCCATCGCTGTCATCCCGGGCTGCTGAACTCTCTCAGCTATGGGAATATAATGGGGTGTATGTGGCCGCACCACGCATGTGTGACGAAGCGCAATTTTGCCAAAGTATCGGGCCATCCAGTAGGAGGATCAGACTGACCTGGGGAGATGGTGAGGAACTGAACAGCCTGAAGGAGGCTGGAGGAAGCCCCAGGTAAATATAAATCCTGAGGCCGTTTTCACACTGCAAGCCTGCATCAGTTGTGCAGTGTGCCCACCGCACCGCCAAAAACAGGCCTATTGGGAACACCGCAGTGCTCCCTGTCTGGCCACGAGCCAAAGAGCAAGTGAGCTATGATTAACCACTTTGTCCTCCTTGACGTATAAAAACGTCAAGGAGGACAGGCGCGCTCCCGCGGCCGATCGCGCGCGTGCACGCGCACTCCCGGCCGCGGAGTCGGTAGCCACGGAATCAATGTATCGGGCTGGGGAGCCCGATCATTGATTCCTCTCCCCCGCTGAAAAAGCGACAGCTTCTCTCGGAAGCTTCGCTCTTTCTGAAGCTGTGTCCCTCTAAGCGTACATTGTACGCTTAGAGTGACGTCATGTAAAAAAAATCGAGATTGTCATCTTGTGGCCAAAAAGTAAAACTACAAGTAAATGCCCAAAAACATTACAATACACCAATATTTCCCCAAATAAAACACTTTTAAAACCCACCCTCCCAAAAATGCCCACATAAAATGTTTAATAAAAAAAAAAAAAAAAAAAATTACTATAAAAAAAATAAAAACACATAAATATTTACCTAAGGGTCTAAACTTTTTAAATATCTATGTAAAGATGAAATATTTCTCTCTTTTTTGTTTTTATAAGCTTGTTAATAGTGATGGATGCAAAACGGAAAAAATGCTCTTTTATTTCCAAATAAAATATTGTCGCCATACATTGTGATAGGGACATAATTTAAATGGTGAAATAACCGTGACAAATGGGCAATAACAATACGTGGGTTTTAATTATGGAGGCATGTATTATTTTAAAACTATAATGGCCGAAAACTGACAAATAATGAATTTTTTCATTTTTTTTCTTATTCTTCCTGTTAAAATGCATTTACAGTAAAGTGGCTCTTAGCAAAATGTACCCCCCAAAGAAAGCCGAATTGGTGGTGGAAAAAACAAGATATAGATCAGTTCATTGTGATAAGTAGTGATAAAGTTATAGGCTAATGAATGGGAGGTGAACATTGCTCGGATGCATAAGCTGAAAACGACTGAGATGTTAAGTGGTTAAGGACAGTTAGTCCGAAACATGTCAGCTAACTGATGTTTGCCCTGGATGTTTTGGATATGTCCAACAATAAAGGAAATCTTCATTGACATGTGCGGACCCTCTCTTTTTCACCAAACAGGAAGTGACATGCGCTTACTTCGGAGTATGCAGAAGTGCACGGAAGCGTCTTGTAAAAATACGCTTCCGCGTATGCGCACCGCAACATCGCCTCGGCAACTGTTGAAGAAAACCTGCATCGCCATAGAGTAACATGACTTTAGACCCGATGCAGATCGCTGCAGAAGACGCACGGTAACATAGTTTTGTGTTAGCGTTAGATCTGACGCTTCCGGGGCAGCGTAACGCAATGTGGGGAGTGTGAACTTCTCAATAGGGAAACATTAGACTGCGGTAGCATTGCGGCAACCGTGCCGCACCGCGCCACTGTGAAAGGCAGGGCCCTGAGACAGTATTCGTCTCAGGTTCCCTTTAAATTCTTGGTTCAGCTGAACTGTCTGTTAATCTCTTATAGCGGTGGGAGGAGGTGGACTGAGTCAGGTGATCTGCTGTATGCTGGGGAAGGAGCTCACACTCTCCTGGCAATATGGAACAACAGAATGCAGCCTGCCAGGAGCCAGATACATTGGGTAGATTTGGTGAAAAACAGGCCATTTATAAAATCCTGTGCATTGCTAATTAACGCAAATTTAGGGTCTTACGCAGGCCCGGTCCGCCCATGATGCCAAGTGAGGCGACTTCCTCAGGCGGCAGAAGTCTGGGGGCAGCACAAGGCAGAAACAGGAAGTGAAGAGAGTGCCTGGCCAACCTATACTGGGGCAACTGTACCTGGCCAACCAATACTGGGTGCAACTGTACCTGGCCAACCTATACTGGGGGCAACTGTACCTGGCCAACCTATACTGGGGGCAACTGTACCTGGCTAACCTATACTGGGGGCGACTGTACCTAGCTACCAACACTGGGGGCACCTATAACTGTCTACCTACCTATACTGAGGGTGCTTTTTGGGGGCTCACAGCAGCTATAACGTGCGGTGCAAATTGTTGGGTGCTGTGCGATCATTCTAATTTGGGGGAGGGGCACATCCTCACAAGTTTGCCTCCGGCAGCAAAAAGTCTAGTACCGGCCCTGGTCTTACGCAATAAGAGGCACCTGCAGAACTGGCTATTTAAACAGAAAAGTGTTTATTTGTACAGTATGAATTTTATACAGAGCAGCTCCCGCCTCTGGCGTTTCGCAGGTTAATGTCGCCGTTGCCAGGACATCTGGCGTCTACCAATCGTCCCCTGTGCGGCAACTACACGTTAGGCTGCCATCCGATGAAGCCAACGAGGAGCAGAAATATGCGCTGCCGATCCCACGAGAGGTCAGAGCTGTGTGGTTGGAATGGCAGCACACTGGGTATAATGACATCCTTGTTCTCACGCCGCGCTATCCGAAAATGTGTTGTCACGTTTCCAGAAACAAACACATCTCGCCTTCTACTACAGTGCCCCCTCCCCCACCCACCTGCCCACAGTTAAAGGTGCCTAGCACAATAATATGGAAGGAACTGTTTTTTTTTTTTTGCAGGAAAAAAGCTAAATAATAATAATAAAACATTTTTAGTTTAGCTGTCAGCATTAATGTCGAGCATCACTTCAGCTGGTGTCCTTTTGTTTTACATGCATATAAAAACACAGTAAGGCCTGAGACCCACTAGGGTGATTTTGGAAGCGTTTTGGGATCGCCGACACGACAATTACCAGCGATTCCCAAAAAGGCTTTGCCAATGAAAGTGAGTGGAGGGGAACCAGTGGCTTAGCTAAAGGGGGTGCAGAGGTAGCGGCCGCATCGGGCCCTTGGGCCAGAGCGGGCCCCGAAGGACCCTCCCTCAACCACAGTATTAGCTCTCTATTGGCCCTGTGCTGGTAATAATCACATCTATAGATGCTTTGAATAGCAGTAATCATTAACACACAGTTCCCCATCCCCTTCTTGCACCTCTGACACTGGTTGTCCTTGGCAGGTTTTGGTGCGCCGTATCAATTGTTATGTATAGAGTGCTTGGGGGAGCCCCATGTAAAACTTGCACCGGGGCCCATAGCTCCTTAGCTACGCCACTGAACCCACTAGTGCGATTTGCGATTAGGAGTAATCGCAGGGCATGCACAATTTTGAGTGCTCAATGCTGGATATAGTAGCACTACAAAATCGTTTTGAAAAGCAATTTTGCAGTGATTGGGGGGGGGGGGGGGGGGGTTGGTGATTGCAAATTCAAATAAAGATATTTATATTTACAGGGTGTCCTTATTTCATTTGTAGCCCCGCTCCCTAGCAGAACAGGTCACAGGTGCTTCTCTGATTGGTCCTAGAGAAGGACCTTTGACCTCTCTTCCTTTAGGGGGTGGGGCTAAGGAGGGAAGCTGGGCACCTGGTAAGTATAATAAAGTCTATTGACCAAAAAAAAGATAAATCGCTAATTGGAAGCGCTGTACAATTTACTGTACATCGCTTCTAATCACAGGGAAACACAAGTGCAATCGCACTAGGAATCGCTGCACACAGCGCTGCCGCAATTACACTGCAGTGATTCCTAGTGGGCTCCAGGCTGTATTGTCAGAGCCTGCTGCCAATTGGTAGTCAGGGCTTGTTTCCACTGTTGCGACGCGATTTCGGCCGCATTCCGACGCTTGTAAAAACGCATGCGGATGCGTTTCCACATGCGTTTTTACCCGCGATTTCGCCTGCGATTTCGAAATTAACCATGACACTGCCAGGGCTAAATAAAATTGAAAAAGGTGCGAAATCGCACGCAAAATCGCGGGTAAAAACGCATGTAACAAACGCATGCGTTTTTACTATTAAATACATTAGCGGCGATTCGCACGGATTCCCGACGCAGGCGAAATCGTTGGCTCTTTTGTGCGTTTTTTTCACGCTGAAAAAAACGCACCTCAACAACGCTACAGTGGAAACAGGCCCATCCACTTGTATTACATGTGCGGATCTGCATGCGTTGGACGCATGCAGATTCGCGATAGTGGAAACGAGCCCTCAAAGGGATACTTAAAGGAGTTCTTTCGCGAAAAAAGTAGGCAGTTAAAAAATGTGACAGATGACAGGTTTTGGGCCAGTCCAACTTTTTAAGGGGGATTCTCAGGGCTTTCTTTGTTTTCAACAGCATTTCCTGAACAACTGATCTCATTCTACATGGAGGTGGTAAAAATGGTCAATCATTGGCCAATCAAAATTGAATGTGTGTATGCACCCTTAACCACTTCACCCCAAAGGCGTTTTTACCCTAACGGACAAGCGTGATTTTCACCTTTCAGTGCTCATCCCTTTCATTTGTCAATCGCTTAATCACTACTTATCACAATGAAATGATCTGTATCTTGTTTTTTTTCACCACCAATTGAGCTTTTTCAGGTTGTTATTTGTTTTCAATAATTACTTTATTTTCTATGCATTTTAAAGGGGAAAACAAGGAAAAATGAAAAAATACACAATTTCTCCAATTTCATCCCCTATAGTTTTAATATAAACACTGCTACTGTATATAAAACCCACACATTGTTCTGGTTATCACAATATTTTAATTATGTCCCTAGTACAACGTATGGTGACAATATATTATTTGGAAATAAAGGTGTATTTTTTCTTTGGTGGTTTTTTTCTTCTACTGTTTTGACGTGCACGGGAATGCACATGCACGCGTGGGAGCGCGCACATGCACGCGCGGGTCGTACGCGCGCACGTGCACAGCGGTAGCAGCACTGTCTGACTTATAAAAACACCCTGGAGCCATTAAGAGGCTCTAGCAGGACGTTTTTATATGTCAGCTTGTCATTAAGTGGTTAATTTGCCGAATAACGGCACAATTTCACAGCTGACTAATTGCTTCTTATGGCCAATCTCCTGCTAACCAATCCAATCAGATCAGTGGGAACGATCCGAAAAACGGATTGATTCCATTAAGCTGATTACCGCCACGATCGAAAAAAATAAGTCAGATGCAAAATTGTACCATTAATGGGCACTTTTAAGGTGGCCACTAATGGTCCAATTTCTAGCGAAAAATCGTTCGAGCGATCAGAAATTCTGATCGGAAGAAAAATTGTTCACTACATCATCAACGAACCAATCTTTGCTTCCTATCTATCACAACCAATCAAGAAAATTAAAATTTTGGTTTGACAAAAATCCATTCGGACAATTTTTTTTATAATCATTCATAATCGATTGTGCCCATCAACTGAGATTATTTTCAACCAATCCGATCAGAATTTCTGATCGCTCGAACGATTTTTCGCTAGAAATTGTACCGTTTGCACCTTTAGATTTGCATGCAAGGCAGATTAATTGGCATGTCCCCCTATCTGTAACCACCCTCAGTATCCTCAGCGTTTGATCTCGCCCATGTGATACAGACCTCCACACTCTCCTATGACATCACAGAAACTCTGCAGGGCAGGAATGAGGAAATACCGCTATGCTCTGTTTGATCTGTGGGCCTGAAAGCCATGTGGCCAGAAATACTGCATTCCTGAGGGATTTACCCACCTCTGGCCTCAGAGCAGCCAAATCTCTCCAAACAGGACAGAAGCACAATCAGTCAGGCTGGGGTCACAGAGTAACTAGCGGGGAGCAGCCAGTGGCGTGGCAATAGAGGGGGCAGTGGTTGCAACCACACTGGGGCCCCTAGACCAGAGGGGCCCCACTAGGGGCCCTCTTTCATCCATCTTGTTAGCATTGCATTGGTGCTATGCTGGTAATGAACACTTACATAGCTCTCAACTGTCCCTCTTTTGGAGGGACAGTCCCTTTTTGGGAGCCCTGTCCCTCTGTCCCTTTTTTGCTCTCATTTGTCCCTCTTTCAGGACTTTGTCCCTCTTTCTATGTAAATATATATATTTCTCTACTAAATAATTTGTTTGACTCTAAACTTTATTCCCATCCTTTAAATTGATATATTACTAATTTTAAAATGTTAATATGAAGGAAAATGAACCAGGATAGAAAGGACCAGTGTGGTTTGAATTATAAAACAACATATTTTTCCTATGAAATCTTTATGGTATGCGTGACTAGGGGTGTGATGGGGGAGTGCTCAGGGGTGTGGCTTAAGTGTCCCTCTTTCTCATCTCAAAAAGTTGGGAGGTATGCACTTATATATGTGCATTGCATAGGGGTAACTCTGAAAGTGGACCTGAACTCTGTCACAGGACAAAAGGAAAACGTAGATAAATGCACCCTGTATGTATTTAGAATATAGTAATTCCCCCTCATTTATGTCTAATCATAAATTGTAATCTGATCTCCCCCCTGTGTCACATGACTGCCATGGCAGATAAGGGAGATAAGCTCATTTGAAAAAAAAAGAAGGGAACACCAAGAGACCAATATAGTGTAGTATGTACAGTAATGGGTAATGAGAGGTATATAAATGAATATACTCACAAGTCAGGGTTACCGCATAGGCAACCACTATATAGGCAGGTGAGGAGATTAGACCTGTCCTCACTCAGGATTAAGATGTCACTCTCTGTAGATAGCAAGAAGAAAAGGGGGATTCAAGCCCTCCACCAGAGGTGGATGCTGATATTGTAAGGAGAACAGAGGCGCCAAAAGAATAAAATGTATTAAAATCTTTCAAATTCCTCGGGAGGCGGAGGTGGTGGACTCATCTCCCCGAAGTAGATATAATACCGTCAATTTTAATACAAACAAGTTTATTTATATACTCCAAAAAACAGTGCAACGCGTTTCCAAGGTATATTCCCGCTTCTTCAGGCAATAACAAATAGGAGTACTCACTCCCTCAGGGCCCTTTCACACCAGAGGAGTTTTTCGGCATTTTAACGCCACAGCCGAAATTGGTGTTTTCCAAGGTAAAACGAAAGTCCATAGACTTTCATTTTACCTTTCACATCTAACTCGGCGTTTTGGAGCGTTGCGTTTCAACTCTCCCAGGAGCTTTTTCAGGGCTGTTTACAGCCGAAGTTGGCTGTTGGCGTTTCAATGATAGTCAATGGAAACCGCCAACTTCAGCGTTTTCAAAGCGTTTTCCAGCTGACTTGTTCACTTATTTTTATGGAAGAAAAAAAAAAAGGACGTTTTCATATGAGCTGTAGAACGCTTTGAAAACGCTATGTATTGGCGTAGGCAAAAGGCTGAGTTTCAGCCTTTTCTACCGCAGCCTCTAGTGTGAAAGAGCCCTAAGATGAGGTACAAAGGGGGCATAATCCACAAGATGCCCCTTCACCATGGATGCACCAGGTTTAGTATATATTTTTCCCCTGGATGTTGCCCTCTAAATCCTAGGTGCGTCTTATGGTCAGGAGCGTCTTTTAGTCCAAAAAATACGGTAATCAGTTTAAATGGCAAAAGATATGTTTTAGACTTTATTTCATTGCATAATTATGATACTGCATTTTACTCCATTACAAAAAGGAATATATAGCCTCACTTTAATGGATCTACAGGTGACATCATGATAGCAGATAGCACAGGACACCTTCACTGGACTCCATCATCAATGAGCTGGATGAAGGGGACCCACAAAATAAAACCAAGTGATTTAAGTATTGACTAATTAGTGTCATGTTGCATTAAAGTATACCTGTAAGTAACGCAATGGGAGGGGCCTGGTTAGAATATTTACCCCAGTAGGTGGAAGCCTTTGGAGGGTTCAGACGCTTCCTGGATCCTTGTCGAGCCCACCATTGACGCGCAGGGACCCTCTGTATCTTCTGCCCGTGCTTCTGGCTGTAGAAGAGGACATGCAGACTGGGCATGTGTGAGTAAGGTCCGCACATGCCCATTGTTTTTACTCCAGGCACAGGTGTGCTCTCAGGGGCAGTCCACCCCTTGTGTCAGGCGACGTCTCCAAGGAGCAGCATCCCTCCGCACCCCTCCCTTACCCTCCACTGTTGCCGCTGATCTGAGGTCTAATAGCAAGGTGAGGGGGATCCGGGGACAGTTATAAAGGAGGCGTCCACCGATTCACAAGGTAAAACGAAAGGTGGCCACAGGGAGGGCAGGCTGGCTACCTACTGGGGACCCCTACCTGGCTAACCTATACTGGGGCAACTATACTGGCTACCTACAGTATATTGTGGCAACTATACCTGACTGACCGATACTGGGGGCAACTATACTTCCTATCTATACCGGGGGGCAACTATACTGGCTGACAGATAGGTAGGGGGGGGGGGGAGTGAGAGATCGGTGGGAGGAGAGAGGTGGGGGAGAGATAGAGTGAGAGATAAGTGGTTGGAGAGAGTGAGTGATGGGAGGAGCGATAGAGAGGTGGCGGAGAGTGGCAGATGGGGGGGAGAGGTGAGCGAGAAGTGTGTGGGAGGGGGGAGTAATAGAGAGGTGGGTGAGAGTGACAGTTAGATGGGGGAAGAGGTGGGAGAAGATAGAAGTGTGTGGGAGGGGGGAGTAATAGAGAGGTGGGTGAGAGTGACAGTTAGATGGGGGGAGAGGTGGGAGAAGATAGAAGTGTGTGGAAGAGGGGAGTAATAGAGAGGTGGGTGAGAGTGACAGTTAGATGGGGAGAGAGAATAGAAGTGTGTGTGGGGTGGGGGTGATAGAGGTGGAGAGAGTAAGAGTTGGAACATGGGGGTAGAGGTGGGAGAGAATAGAAGTGTTTGTGTGGGTGGGGGGGGGGGGGGGAGTGATAGATAAGTGGGGGGAGAGATAGGTGGGAGGGAAAGAGATAGGTGGGGGAGGGGGTTAAGAGATGGGGGGGGGGGTTAGATAAAAAGAGGGAATAGTACACAAGTCGGGTAGAGAAAACATAAGAGGGAAAAACTGAAAATAACGGGAAGAATAAAGTAAAAACAAAAACTCAACTAGGTAAAAAAGGGACAGGAAAAAAGAGAGGGAAGAGAGAACGTGAGAAGATAAGAGAGTAAACTCGGTAAAAGGAGAGAGCCAGATGCAGAGAGGGGTGAAGGGAGAATAAGCTGTCACCCAAGAGGGGGGGAGGGGGGGCAGGGAAGTAATAGCGCTGTATTATCATATAATAAATCACACAGCACACACGTGATCCGGGGACCCCCAACAGTCTCTCTCTGGGAGGTGTGGCCGCCCGGCTGGGATCACGGCAGAGGGCGGGGCAGCCGGCAGAGGGCGCTGTGCTGTGGCCATAACGTGTGGCACACCCAGTCCTCCTTCTCCTCCCGCAGCAGCAGCAGATCATTTCCAGCCCAACTTCTCCGGACTTGTGACCAGCGCTGCTCCGGCACCATGCCTGTCAAAGGGGGAACCAAGTGCATCAAATACCTGCTCTTCGGCTTCAACTTCATCTTCTGGGTGAGTCAGAGGGGGGATCCTGAACTATAGAGTGTGACCCCTGCCTGTAGGATGATTTATATAGTGTGACCCCTGCCTATAGTGTATATAGTGTGATTCGCCTGCATGCACGGAGCTGTCTACAGTATGCTATGGACGAGTGAGAGGGGGGATCCTGCCTGTAGTATGCTATGGACGAGTGAGAGGGGGGGATCCTGCCTGTAGTATGCTATGGACGAGTGAGAGGGGGGGATCCTGCCTGTAGTATGCTATGGATGAGTGAGAGTGGGGATCCTGCCTGTAGTATGCTATGGGTGAGTGAGAGGGGGGATCCTGCCTGTAGTATGCTATGGACGAGTGAGAGGGGGGGATCCTGCCTGTAGTATGCTATGGATGAGTGAGATGGGGGATCCTGCCTCTAGTATATGGAGTGTATATATAGTATGTTATGGGAAACACATGTTGGTGCACAGGGCTGCCCTCCTGCAGTTTCATATTACAGTCTGGGACTGTTTACTACCTCTGCCTGTCTGTGATTGTCTATGGAGAGAGCTGCAGCTATTTTCCTCCCACCACCTGGATGCACAAGTGCAGGAATTTCCCTTCCAATCACAGATCAGCTGAAAACTGGACTTCTCCTGAACTTTGCTTCTCCGCTGGGATGGATCTGGAGTTAGCGGGGGGGGGGGGGGGGGGGGGGGGGGGGGGGGGGGTACTGAACTGGAGCTACACACAGGGGCTGGTTCAGAATCAGGATTTAATGAATTGGATCTGTTTAGATCTATTATTTTCCTGAATGTGACTAGTCTTATACAAAGTTCTGGTCCAGATTCTGTATTCCACCGTGCAGCAGCTTAGGATGGGTCAAATCACCCATGATGCTTTGCATTGCAAGGACATGAACCAATAGAATTCCCTCCAGGATTCAGTCTATGCTCAGATTGGATTGTTTCTGTTTCCCTCGGTGATTGCCGGACATGACTTTTTGATTGTTATGAGTGTGGACACATTGAAGGTGCTGATCAGTAAGGTCACCTTGATTTGTACAACACTACTAATTCTACATAATGAGGGAAATCCTAAAGTCTCCATTCAAAGTCTATTCACTCAGTTTACCCTTCTACATAGATTTGATTGTGCAATCAGAATTGCATCATCGATGGGTGCCTTTATGCTGGGCATACACGGCTCGTTTTTGCGGCTCGACTCTGCAGGCTCGTTTTTCTCCTCTTTTTCCATGCACTGCTATCCGGAATTGAGCAGTGAAACGTTGGAGCGGGAGATCGGACATGTCGGAAATGATCTATCGAGTAATCTAAATGGCTCACAAACGAGCAGTATATGCCCAGCATTAGACCTGCTTAGAAATGCACATATGTCGATTGTAAGAGCTGCATGTGGATCAGATCTGTATAAAGGCAAGAGCTAGAGAAAATCGGTATCCATTTGTCATAAACGCACACACTTGGAGCAGGCAGGCGTCTGAGTTTATGCCTTGAGAGGGGCGGAGATTAAGCAGACTGAGGTGAGTTTCCGTTAGATTTCTATGCAAATCAAAATTGGGGTGTGTTCTGTTTTGTTTGTGTCCCTTTTTGGAATTTAATCAATTGAGAACTGGGGTTGACTTGTTTTGGGGCTGAGTGGAAGTAAAACTTGTAGCAAGAGATCGATGCAAGCTGCCATCTTTTTTTTTCCTACGCTGGAATTCAATCTTCCGTACATTACGTCTCGCGTGCAGCCGGGAGGAGCTGTGTACGCACTTTAGGTTAATGTCAGCCAGCATGATCATTAGTGATCGTTTCAGTGGACCGTTTAGGGACAATGGCTGTACAGATGCCCTCCTGGGTACTTTTGCCGAGCAGCCTGTTCCAAGGTATGGAGATGGGAGGGGGACAGTCCCGCGTGAGCTACTTGACAGGGAGTATAATAGAATAACAATTTTGATTGGGCAACAATACGAAACGACCTTACATAGCTCCAGATGTCAGCGTGATCACCTGATCTGCATAGTTGTTTTGGGACATGATCCAGGATCTATTGGAGACAGAGGATTGCTACAACAGTGGGAATAACATATGGCTGAGTCTGAGCGTTTCCTCATCCAAGGGCTGAACGAATCCCTGGAGCTGCACCAAACTAACGTGAGAGGGATATGGAGGCTGCCATACTTCTTCTTGAACAATACCAGTTGCCTAGCAGCCTGCTGATCTCTGGCTGCAGTAGTCTATCACACACCTGGAAACAAGCATGCAGCTAACCCAGTCACATTTCAGTCAGACACATCTGATCTGCATGCTTGTTCAGGGACCATGACTAAATACACACACACAGTCACACACACACAGTCACACACACACAGTCACACACACACAGTCACACACACACAGTCACACACACACAGTCACACACACACAGTCACACACACACAGTCACACACACACAGTCACTCACACACAGTCACTCACACACAGTCACTCACACACAGTCACTCACACACACACACACTCACACAGTCACACACACACAGTCACACAGTCACACACACACAGTCACACACACACAGTCACACACACACAGTCACACACACACAGTCACACACACTCACACACACAGTCACACACACTCACACACACAGTCACACACACACACACAGTCACACACACTCACACACACACACAGTCACACACACACACACACACAGTCACACACACACACACACACACACACAGTCACACACACACACACACACACACAGTCACACACACACACACACACACACAGTCACACACACACACACACACACAGTCACACACAGACACACACACAGTCACACACAGACACACACACAGTCACACACAGACACACACACACACACACAGTCACACACACACACACAGTCACACACACACACACACACAGTCACACACACACACACACACAGTCACACACACACACACACACAGTCACACACACACACAGTCACACACACACACACACACTACAAAAATCAGCCAACACCTACTCTTTAGTTTATGAAACCTCCAACTCCAGGTACCCAAAATGGCTCCGGCTCCAACGGCTAACGGTCCAATTTTCAGTGAAAAATCGTTCAAGCGATCAGAAATTCTGATTTGGATTGGTTGTAAATAATCTCTGTTGATGGGCACAATCGATTATGAACGATTATAAAAATAGTCGTCCAATTGTATTTTCGTCAAACCAAAATTTGGATTTTCTCATTGGTTGTGATTGGCTCGTTGATGGTGTAGTGAACGATTTTACTTCCGATCAGAATTTTCTAATCGCTCGAATGATAAATTGGATCATTAGTGGCCACCTCCAGTCTAATACTTACCAGAGCTGTGGATTTGGTATAAAAATCATCCGACTCCTCAGTTTATGAAACCACCAACTCTGACTCCAGATACCCAAAATTGCTCCACAGCCCTGCATCAGTAGGGCAGCCTCCATAACACTCTCACTTCAGTTGTCCTTTAAAAATGACAGCAAGTTCCCATCTCTGCTGGCAGTGGAGCTGGTTACTAAAAGCGTTCTTGTTGCCTCCTGGATTGGACAGATGGGTCCGGAAATTCTGCAGTCATTTTGGAAACTACCTAATTTATCCCGAACCTCCCTTGTGTACTTCTGCTGGCATTTTTGAGTTTATTACACAGCAGCCCAGCTATTCACAGCAGTGTTCTCTCCAAGTGTTTTTTTTTTTTTCTTTTTTTTTTTTTTCTTTTGCCGGTTGCACCACTTGACTAATTTTGGTGAGCGCCCGGCTAATCTTGGTGAGTGCCTGGCTGTCATCGGCTTGCCTCCTCATCTTCCTCTTATGCTGTAAGCAGAGTTGCACTGGCCCTGCATTCCCCATGTCGCGCCCCACCCGGCTACTTTTTCATGCCAACCGGCTGGTAAAAAAAAGTCTGACGAGAACACTGCACAGTGTTCCCCACAGAGTGCACCAATCTGCATTAAGGTGTGAAAAGGGCACTGAGGAGAAAACGTGGGAATTTGTTTTTTTTTAAACTTGGTAGCGTGAACCCGACACCCGTGTGACCTCCCCCAGGCTGCCCTTGGTTTGCGCTGAATGTTCAGTATTGAATGTTCAGTATTGAATGATGACTTAGAGGCTGGGAGTCTGTCGGTGAGATTTCACCTGCTGTGACTCTCGTTTCCGATTATCTGATGGGCGGTGCTGAGAAACTTAAAGGCGACATCCAGGTTGTGACATCGAATCAGTCACTCGATAGACGTGACATTTGTCAGTTGCCTGAGTCAAAAAGGCAAATTGACTTTTTTTTTTTTTGGGGATCTGAACTTCTAGATGGAAAAATCCATTGTGTAGCTCTGCCTGCCTGCAGCTGTGCCCCTATCCATACAGGCGTACACCTCTTCTCCCTGCAGCTGTGCACCTATCCATACAGGCTTACACCTCTCCTGCCTGTGGCTGTGCCCCTATCCATACAGGCTTACACCTCTCCTGCCTGTGGCTGTGCCCCTATCCATACAGGCTTACCCCTCTCCTGCCTGCAGCTGTGCCCCTATCCATACAGGCTTACACCTCTCCTCCCTGCGGCTGTGCCCCTATCCATACAGGCTTACACCTCTCCTCCTGCCTGCAGCTGTGCACCTATCCATACAGGCTTACACCTCTCCTGCCTGTGGCTGTGCCCCTATCCATACAGGCTTACACCTCTCCTGCCTGCAGCTGTGCACCTATCCATACAGGCTTACACCTCTCCCGCCTCCAGCTGTGCCCCTATCCATACAGGCTTACACCTCTCCTCCCTGCAGCTGTGCACCTCTCCATACAGGCTTACACCTCTCCTCCCTGCAGCTGTGCACCTCTCCATACAGGCTTACACCTCTCCTGCCTGCAGCTGTGCACCTCTCCATACAGGCTTACACCTCTCCTGCCTGCAGCTGTGCACCTCTCCATACAGGCTTACACCTCTCCTGCCTGCAGCTGTGCACCTCTCCATACAGGCTTACACCTCTCCTGCCTGCAGCTGTGCACCTCTCCATACAGGCTTACACCTCTCCTGCCTGCAGCTGTGCACCTCTCCATACAGGCTTACACCTCTCCTGCCTGCAGCAGTGCACCTCTCCATACAGGCTTACACCTCTCCTGCCTGCAGCTGTGCACCTCTCCATACAGGCTTACACCTCTCCTGCCTGCAGCTGTGCACCTCTCCATACAGGCTTACACCTCTCCTGCCTGCAGCTGTGCACCTCTCCATACAGGCTTACACCTCTCCTGCCTGCAGCTGTGCACCTCTCCATACAGGCTTACACCTCTCCTGCCTGCAGCTGTGCACCTCTCCATACAGGCTTACACCTCTCCTGCCTGCAGCTGTGCACCTCTCCATACAGGCTTACACCTCTCCTGCCTGCAGCTGTGCACCTCTCCATACAGGCTTACACCTCTCCTGCCTGCAGCTGTGCACCTCTCCATACAGGCTTACACCTCTCCTGCCTGCAGCTGTGCACCTCTCCATACAGGCTTACACCTCTCCTGCCTGCAGCTGTGCACCTCTCCATACAGGCTTACACCTCTCCTGCCTGCAGCTGTGCACCTCTCCATACAGGCTTACACCTCTCCTGCCTGCAGCTGTGCACCTCTCCATACAGGCTTACACCTCTCCTGCCTGCAGCTGTGCACCTCTCCATACAGGCTTACACCTCTCCTGCCTGCAGCTGTGCACCTCTCCATACAGGCTTACACCTCTCCTGCCTGCAGCTGTGCACCTCTCCATACAGGCTTACACCTCTCCTGCCTGCAGCTGTGCACCTCTCCATACAGGCTTACACCTCTCCTGCCTGCAGCTGTGCACCTCTCCATACAGGCTTACACCTCTCCTGCCTGCAGCTGTGCACCTCTCCATACAGGCTTACACCTCTCCTGCCTGCAGCTGTGCACCTCTCCATACAGGCTTACACCTCTCCTGCCTGCAGCTGTGCACCTCTCCATACAGGCTTACACCTCTCCTGCCTGCAGCTGTGCACCTCTCCATACAGGCTTACACCTCTCCTGCCTGCAGCTGTGCACCTCTCCATACAGGCTTACACCTCTCCTGCCTGCAGCTGTGCACCTCTCCATACAGGCTTACACCTCTCCTGCCTGCAGCTGTGCACCTCTCCATACAGGCTTACACCTCTCCTGCCTGCAGCTGTGCACCTCTCCATACAGGCTTACACCTCTCCTGCCTGCAGCTGTGCACCTCTCCATACAGGCTTACACCTCTCCCGCCTGCAGCTGTGCACCTCTCCATACAGGCTTACACCTCTCCCGCCTGCAGCTGTGCACCTCTCCATACAGGCTTACACCTCTCCTGCCTGCAGCTGTGCACCTCTCCATACAGGCTTACACCTCTCCTGCCTGCAGCTGTGCACCTCTCCATACAGGCTTACACCTCTCCTGCCTGCAGCTGTGCACCTCTCCATACAGGCTTACACCTCTCCCGCCTGCAGCTGTGCACCTCTCCATACAGGCTTACACCTCTCCTCCTGCCTGCAGCTGTGCACCTCTCCATACAGGCTTACACCTCTCCCGCCTGCAGCTGTGCCCCTATCCATACAGGCTTACACCTCTCCTGCCTGCAGCTGTGCCCCTCTCCATACAGGCTTGCACCTCTCCTGCCTGCAGCTGTGCACCTCTCCATACAGGCTTACAACTCTCCTGCCTGCAGCTGTGCCCCTATCCATACAGGCTTACACCTCTCCTGCCTGCAGCTGTGCCCCTCTCCATACAGGCTTACACCTCTCCTGCCTGCAGCTGTGCCCCTCTCCATACAGGCTTACACCTCTCCTGCCTGCAGCTGTGCCCCTCTCCATACAGGCTTACACCTCTCCTGCCTGCAGCTGTGCCCCTATCCATACAGGCTTACACCTCTCCTGCCTGCAGCTGTGCCCCTATCCATACAGGCTTACACCTCTCCTGCCTGCAGCTGTGCCCCTATCCATACAGGCTTACACCTCTCCTGCCTGCAGCTGTGCCCCTATCCATACAGGCTTACACCTCTCCTGCCTGCAGCTGTGCCCCTCTCCATACAGGCTTACACCTCTTCTGCCTGCAGCTGTGCCCCTATCCATACAGGCTTACACCTCTCCTCCTGCCTGCAGCTGTGCACCTATCCATACAGGCTTACACCTCTCCCGCCTGCAGCTGTGCACCTCTCCATACAGGCTTACACCTCTCCCACCTGCGGCTGTGCACCTCTCCATACAGGCTTACACCTCTCCTCCTGCCTGCAGCTAGTGATGGTCTAGGAAACCATACTTCTCGGTGAGTTCTCCTAGACACGACCGTCTCTACCTGCAGCTATGCACCTATCCATACAGGCTTTACACATCACTTTTTTTTTTTTTTTTTTTTTTTTTAATTCTTTAATGCTTGGATGCTGGAAAATGTAGTATGGCCTCTATTGTCCCGTTCCCCCCCCCCCCCCCCCCTACTTTTTGGTGTCATGTGGTCCTATCTGGTTGACCTGCCCACCAGCTTAAAGCCCCATCTACACCATACAATTTTTATTTTATTTTTTTCGATTCCATCCGACATGTCTGGTTGGATTTCTATTCAATTTGCCATCAAATCCCGATCAGACATGTCGGATTAAATCAAATCAATGCATTGAATCGGACAAAAAATTGTATGGTGTAGATGGGGCTTAAGTTGTACTATATGCAGCTATAGGGGGGGAGGATGTAATCTGATATGCTGCCTTCTGGATTGAGACACTATGGGCATGAGAATTATTCAGTGTTCTAATTAGGGATGGTCGATGACATGCTAATTATTCTGGGCTGATGAAAATTTCTCTGGTCATTTTATGGTTATTTTTGGCACTTGGCATTGAAATCTTCTTCTTGATTTTATAGACACAAGCAATTTTTTTCAATCATAAAAAATACATATATTAGTGGAGGGGGGGGGGGGGGGGGTGTGCATTATCAAAATTTAAAAAAATCGAACACAATCCAAATTTGATTATATCTCAATATATTTGACAGAAATGCTTTGAAAAACGCTCTGATTTAGCGGTTTTCAGAACGATTTTTCACTTTCCTATACTTAACATTGAGAATAGCCTCAGAAATCAGCAGAAATGCTGCAGGACTCGCGATTGCGGTTTTGAAGAAGATCGCATCCCTCTGGCGTGATCCATCCCATTCAGATACATCCCATTAGCCAATCGCTTTTCAAAGCGCTGGTGTTGTTAACACCACTCAGAAGTGCTCTTGGTGTGCACCAGCCCTTAGAGGCAGAGAATCAGCAGGACAGCCAGGCAACTGGTATTGTTTAAACGGAAATAAATATGGCAGCCTTTATGTCAACCCTGCATCTTTACAGGATCACATTAGAGAAAATAAGTGTGTAAAAGTTTTGTACTAGCCTCAGAAGAAGGGGAAAGTGGCAAAGAATGTTTTTCTCATTTCTTCCATTGCTGCTGATTTCTGGTAAATGTGCGCTCGGGGCCCGGTTAGACTCGGTACACAGGTGGGCGAGACGAGCGCGCGGTTCCGCTCTGGCTGCAGTAATGTGATAGCGGAATGTTTGGGGAATACCCCCGTCATTTAGCACATTAGAGAGCTGGCGGAACGCTTGTGCTCCTCAGAGCTGTCAGGAAATTCCCCCCCCCCCCCCATGGGTGGCGAAGCTCGGGGACTGCGTTTTATTTTCGTGCGGCGCAGATAATTGGGAGATGTGGAGCTCGGCAGTCATTTGCCCAGGCGTGTTGCTGTTGGCAGGGGCCTCCCACTGGTCTGTTCTTTGTTTCCCAAACACTGGCAGAAGCCCAGCTTTGTACAGCCTGGATTGTCACCACTGGCTCACTGAACGTTTTAAAGACATACTGAAGAGAAAAAAAATGGTATAATGATCTGTATGTGTAACACAGCTAAGAAATAAAACATTAGGAGCAGAGACATAAGTCTAATCTTGTTTCCAGTACAGGAAGAGTTAAGAAACTCCAGTGCTGGGGTCAGGAACCTTTTTGGCTGAGAGCCACATATTTTAAAATGTAATTCTGTGAGAGCCATACAGTATGTTTCAAACTGACACAGTGTGCATGCGCAGCAGAGGGCTCACATCCCTGTTGCCATGGTGATGTGTATACAGTTGATCCGCTGGGCAGCGGAAGTGTCGGACACGTCTTCAGTTTCTCTTGGGTTTCGGCAACGTCAGCAATTTCCCCTCCAGAGCCATACAGGAGAAATACCGACTAACAGCTTGTACAATTAGCTAGATGACCTGGGGGTCCAGTCACTTTGTAGGATGAGATCCCCGCACTTTGGCCCAATAGGCTGCCTGTCAAGTGGCAGGCAGCCTATTGGGCCAGTCAGAGTGTGGGCATCTCGTCCTACAAAGTCACTGTACCTGACAGGATCCAGAGTGGGACAATTGGAGCAGCCGTTAGTTTTTAGGGGAGCTCGAGTAAGTTAGTAGTGCATGCTATTGCAGTAGCGTGCCTACTCTAAAAAATGTTTACTTGTGCTGCCACACTAATCTGTGCTGGTTGAGGAGCGTTGTTTAGTGGATCAACCCCTACTGATTTGTCTGTGAGCCATAAGTAGCCATCAAAAGAGCTGCATCTGGCTCCTGAGCCATAGGTTCCCTACCCCTGCTCTAGTCCTTAACTATGCAATTGAGCTCCAGAGAGCTCTGTCTTCTGAAGCGTGTTATCCAGAGCTGTGGAGTCGGTACAAAACTCATCCGACTCCTCATTTTATGAAACCTCCGACTCCAGGTACCCAAAATTGCTCCAACTCCTCGACTCGAACTCCTTAGTCTAATTTTTACACAGGCTACGGATTTGGTTCAAAAATCATCCGACGCCTGAATTTACTGAAACCACCGACTCTAGGTACCCAAAATTGCTCAGACTCCTCGACTCGGACTCCACAGCCCTGTTGTTATCTCAACTGTCAGTTACTGTGTATTTTCTATTTCTCCCCAGAGGACAGTTTAAAAGTTCACTAGCCTGCTCTGTAAAATCATTTAGAATGCTGAGCAGTGTGTAAACTGCAAATTTTAAAGAATGATGTAATGTTATAAAAGCACTATTTAACTGAAAATAAAAATATGAGACTATTTTCTTTGCTACTAATGTTTTAGTAATTATCCGTACTACACAACCAGCTCATTATATCGTTGTTGTTTTTTTTTGTTGTTTTTTTTTCTTCACTGTCTCTTCAAAGAGGATTTGAACTCAGAACTTCCTCTCTGCTCTAAAAAATATGCAACAGCACAGTAATGTTTAGGCTTTGATCACATAAATGGCAAGCACAATCGCAGCTGGGAGGGACTTTGCCTATTAAAGGGAAGCTGAAGTGAAGGGATAAGGAGGCTGCAACCTTCATTCTCTAATAGACCATGCCAGTTGCCTGACTTTTGTGTTCAAGCTCCGCCCAGGGCCAGATTTTTGGAAGGGTCACAAAGGCCAGGGCATTGGGGTGCTGCAGAAAGAAAAGGGTTGCTCTATGTGGAAGAAGGGGTTACACATGGAATTGGAGGGGCTGCTGTACATGGAAGATACACATGGCAGAGGGGGGGGGGGGCTGCACATGGAATTGGAGGGGCTGCTGTACGTGGAAGATACACATGGCAGAGGGGGGGGCTGCACATGGAATGGGAGGGGCACTGCTGCACAAGAAAGAGGAGCCACAACATACTTGACCTGGGGGCACAAACAGTATGAATCTGGCCTAGGCTCTTCTCCTCATATTTTAACCATTTATGCCTCCAGGACGTAGTACCTACGTCCAGGAGGCCACGTGCGCGTCCGCGCGCTCCCAACACCGATCGCACGCGCACTCCCGGCCGTGGATTCAGTAGCCCAGGAATCAATGTATCGGGCCATGGTGCCCGATCACTGATTCCTCTCCCCCGCTGAAAAAGCGACAGCTTCTCTCGGAAGCTACGCTTTTTCTGAAGCTATGTCCCTCTAAGCGTACATTGTACGCTTAGAGTGACGTCATGTAAACAAACTCAAGATTGCCATCTTGTGGCCAAAAAGTAAAACTACAAGTAAAAAACATTACAATACACAAATATTTCCCCAAATAAAACACTATTTATATCCCCACCCTCCCCAAAATGCCCACATAGAATGTTTAATAAAAAAAAAAAAAACATTACTATTAAAAAAAAACCCACATATTTACCTAAGAGTCTAAACTTTTTAAATATCTATGTAAAGATGAAATATTTCTGGGCAAATACAATACGTGGGTTTTAATTATGGAGGCATGTTTTATTTTAAAACTATAATGGCCAAAACTGACAATGAATTTTTTCATTTTTTTTCTTATTATTACTGTTTAAAATGCATTTACAGTAAGGTAGCTCTTAGCAAAATGTACCCCCCAAAGAAAGCCTAATTGGTGGCGGAAGAAACAAGATATAGATCAGTTCATTGTGATAAGTAGTGATAAAGTTATAGGCTAATGAATGGGAGGTGAACATTGCTCGGATGCATAAAGTGAAAACGACTGAAGGCTGAACTGGTTAAGCTGCTGGCCCAGAATGAGCATGCTGAGGCTACGACTCCACTGGCTACATGCTTGTTTAACCATTTAGGGACCACAGGCTTACACCGCCGTGATGCAGTCATTAGGTAGTTAAGGGCTGTGCCTCAAACACAACTATAGCCAAAAGCTCAGCCAGGTAACCGGCATTGTTTATAAGGGAAGGAAGCTGGCCGCCTCTGTATTCCTCTCTCTTCAGTCTCCCTTTCTCTGCACACCGTCAGGCCATGCGTGATCTCGTGTGTTGGGTCACTGTACAGCTTCCAGCCTGGCCTAGGCGCCCATAGCTGCATCATACTGGTTAACTAGCTGATTGCTATCTCAGAGCATTGCAGTGGCTACAGTGTAACTAGAATGTTTCCGAATTTACAGAATGCTCTGACCTAGAATGGAAACATTGTTTATGCGCTCTGCTGCTTCCTGTGTGATCCATAGATTCAGCCTTTTGATCCCTGCCAATTAAGAGGTGGAAAACGGCTAAAGGGGGAAAAAGTACATAATGGACATCTCAGCCTTGTGACCACACATCCTCCGCCTCAACGCTCCCCGTGTCTTTACTTTTTATCTAATGGATCATCAGGGAAGTCAGTGTGGTTGATATTGTGGTGAAACCCCTCCCAAAGTGTGATGTCATGACCATGGTCCTGACAGTTTGCGGTCTGTGAACCTCCTTGCATTGTAGGAAATAACGGCTTTTTCCAACTGTCAAGCAAGCAGCATAGAACTCTCAGTAACAAACATTCCATACAGCTCACCTGGCAGAACTAAAGATGTCACCACCAGTGATACATTTCAGAGTATAAATTAGGGAGGGGAACTACAGTATTTTACAATGGGCAAACACGGTCTAAATAATCTATACATTAATATTGTAAAATATAAGAAATTGTATTCCTTACTGCACTCTGCAATCCCTCATAAATCACAGCCATGCTGGGAGGCTGTGTTTACATCTGTAGTGTCAGTCTCAGCTGCTCCCCCGCCTCCTGCATAGCTCCGGTCCCTGCCCCCGTCCCTTCCCTCCAATCAGCAGGGAGGGAAGGGATGCAGGCGGGGACTGGAGTTCTGCAGGAGGCGGGGAGAGCAGCAGACTGACACTATAGAGATAAACACAGCCAGCTCTGACAAGCTGTTTGTCAGCAGCGTGGCTGTGATTTATGAGGGATTGCAGAGTGCAGGGGGACCTTAGAGGGGTTTGGGATAGCAACAGAGGCTGGGCTGTATAGGCAGATCCAGCCTCTGTATGCAGATAATATTCTTCAAACCCACCTCAGGTTCTCTTTAAAGTAATCCCCCCCCCCCCCCCCCCCAAAAAAAAAAAATCTGCTTACATGAGGCTTCTGCCAGCCCCTGCAGCCTCCGCTGTCTCTGAACAATCCTCCATTCCCCCGCTGTGGCTCAGTTTAGTTAGCGCAAGTCGCCATCCACTGCGCCTGGCTGCGCGCTTCCTTATTTGCGTTCCCCTCGCTGGGAGCATCCTGTGCAGGCAAAGTATGAGGTTTTTTTTGTCGCCTTGCATGTCAGCCGTAACAAAACTGAGCCATGCGGGGGGCTGGAGGATTGTTTAGTGACAGCGTGGACACAGAGAGGCTGCAGGGAGCTGACAGAAACCCCAGGTAAGCAGATTATTTTTACTTTTTTTATTGTGGGGGAGATTACAGGTTTCCTTTAATGCTTGCTTGAATGAGTTGAAGGTGGGGTTGAGCTTGATAGGGGGAGAGGGAGTTCTTTAGAGTAGGGGCTGCTCTGGAGAAGTCCTGGATCCTGGTGGTGGTGGTGGTGTAATGGTTGAGGGCTCTGCCTCTGACACAGGAGACCAGGGTTCGAATCTCAGCTCTGCCTGTTCAGTAAGCCAGCACCTATTTCAGTAGGAGACCTTGGGCAAGTCTTCCTAACATTGCTACTGCCTATAGAGCATGTCCTAGTGGCTGCAGCTCTGGCGCTTTGAGTCCGCCAGGAGAAAAGCGCGATATAAATGTTATTTGTCTTGTCTAGTGAGTGAGCAGGTGATGCGAGCGGTGGACATCTGTAGGGTGGAGAGGGGATTGGGCAGTTTCTCTGGATGAGATTGGAGATATATAAAGGGGAGGTATGGTGGATGGATTGGTATGACAGGCAGAGCAGTGTAAATGTAATCATCGGGGGCAGGGAGCCAGTGAGGGGAAGCTGAAGAGAAGCCGCAGGAGGAGTGAATGAGCCTGGCAGCTGCATTCCTAGCTGAAAGGGTCGGAGTCTGATCTCGGGAAATCCAAAAAGGAGGGCATTGCAGTAGTCCAGATGGGAGATGTCCAGGGCATGGACCAGGGGTTTGGCTGTGTCTGGTTAGGTAGAGGCAAATTCTAATGTTGCAGATAGGGGCGTAACTAGAGGAGAGCAGACCCTGCAATTGCAGGGGGACCAGACCTGTGGGGGGCTCCCAACTACTCACCTTCCCTTCCTAAGATACAGGGGACTATACTCAGATCAGGTGTGTTTGTGGCTACACTTGTTATGGGTGTGAAGACCACGATGGCCACACTTGTCTTATGACACTTGTGAGATGGTACACTAGGCCGGTAATTGCACCAAGGAGAGAGGATTGAGAGCATTGGGGGGGGGGCAAATCAAAGTTTGGCTGGGGGCCCCATGAGTTGTAGTTACACAATTGGTTGCGGAGATGGAAGTGGCAGGAACTTTAGACATTCTGGATGTGGGGAGAGGAGTTGAGGGTGACGCCCAGGCAGCGGGTTTGAGGGACGAGGCAGATGGACGTGTTATTGATGGTAATGGAGACTTCGGGGAGAGGACTCAATGAATGGGGTTGGGAAAGATCATGAGTTCACATTTCTTATTTTTAGCTCGGTGTCAGTCTGCCGGGGTGTCTCTTTGGAGTGGTTCCAGCACTTCCTTGCGTAACTATTTCCTGGGAAAATGCAGTTTTCACAGTTAGTGCAGAAAGTCAGCACAAGCTCTTGGGCCAGTGCACACCAACAACTGCTAACAAATCAGCAAACGCTAGCGGTTTTTGAAGTGTTATTTCAGAGCGATTCTAGGCATGTTTGGAGCAATTTTTCTAAACATGCCCAGCGTTTTTGGAGCGTTTTGTGTAGCAGATTTTATATTTTGTTACAGTAGAGCTGTAACTGAACAGCTACTGTAACAAAAACACTTGGAAAACTGCTCTGATCTAGCATTTTTCAGAGCGGTTTTCTACTTTCCTATACTTAACATTGAATTTTGAATTGCCTCAGAAATCAGCAAAAATGCTGCAGGACTTGCGTTTGGGGAGAAAACAAACCGCTCTGGTGTGCACCAGCCCATTGCAATACGTTAACCAAGCGGTTTTCAGCCTGTAATCATTTCTGAAAAAGCTCAGAACCGCTCTTGGTGTGCAGCAGCCCTTTGCTTGTTCTTTTCACAATTATTGCAGAAAGTCAGCACAAGCTTTTGCTTTGTGCTTTTCACATTTATTGCAGAGTGAAAACTGCACTTGAATGGCTTGATTTCATAGTTATTGGGGTGACGTGGCTTTTCACCCAGGTTCAGCATTCGACACCAGACGGGCAAGGTGTGCTACTCCAGGACGGTGTGAGGCCCAGTGCACACCAAAACCGCTAGCAGATCCTCAAAGCAGTGGCTGAATAGAGTACTGGGTAAGGGCTCTGCCTTTGACATGGGAGACCAGGGTTCGAATCCTGGCTAGGTCAAGTACTCAAAATTCAGTAAGGAGTTCAAGGCAAGACTCCCTAATACTGCAGGGTGGCCTCTTGAGCGCGTCCCAGTGGCTGCAGCTCTTGAGCGCTTTGAGTCCGACAGGAGAAAAGCGCTATACAAATGTTCGGATTATTATTATTATTAAAGCGCTAGAGGTGTTTGGAGCAGATTTCAGAGCGATTCTAGGCATGTTTAGAGACGTTTTCTAAACATGCCTAGCGGTTTTTTGGAGCGTTTTTGTGTAGCAGATTTCATATATTGTTAGTGAAGCTCTAATGTAACAAAAATGTCTGGAAAACCGCTCTGATCTAGCGGTTTGAGCTTTTCCTATACTTTACATTGAGGCAGAAACGCTTCTGCAAACTACAAAAGTGCTTCAGGAGCCACGTTTGTGGTTTGCTAAAAACCTCAAACCGCTGGTGTGCACCATCCCATGGAAATACATTAGCCAAGTGTTTTCACAGGCCGCAGTGGTTTGCGGATCGCTTCAAAAACCGCTCTGTGTGCACAGGCCTTAGTGTGGATTATTTCCCGGTACAGCCGTGTGGATTTATGTTACGAGTGTTGCCTGGATAGCGAGCTGCGGTCTTCTCTGGGACAGGTTCTCATTGGGAAGGTGGAGGCAGGTGGCATCTGTCAAGGTGGAGAAGCTGTAATGAGTCCAGCCAGATTGTCAGAAGAGCTCAGGAGATTTACCCTGAAATGTAAACATTAGCACAGGCTTGGTGTCTCTGCCCTTCCCTCCGGAATGCAATTTGTTCTCCTGATTGCCTCTGTGTAGAGGGCCGCGTTGCTGCGTTAGTCACCAAGAGACGTGACATCATGAGACCTCCACGCCCTGAGTAATTAGAGCGCTCTCGACACTGAGAACAAACAGGCTGTCATCCAGGAGAAGTGTCTACAGGCAGGCAAATCAGCTATCACCAAAACTAGTCCCAGATTTATTCATGGAGCACTTTACAGAGTACATAGTCATGTCACTGACTGTCCTCAGAGGAGCTCACAATCTAATCCTACCATAGTCATAGTCTAATGTCCTGCCATATTATTATTATTATTATTATTATTATTATTATTATCATTATTTATTTATATAGCACTGACAACTTCTGCAGCACTTTGCAGAGTACATAATCATGTCACTGACTGTCCTCAGAGGAGCTCACAATCTAATCCTACCATAGTTATGTGAGGTACACACCATGCAACTTTCTGGCAGATTTACCTGCCAGATCGATTATTTCTCACAATCTAATCCCTACCATAGTCATAGCCCAATGTCCTACCATATGTGTATGTTTAGCACTGACATCTTCTGCAGCACTTTCCAGAGTACATAGTCATGTCACTGACTGTCCTTGGAGGAGCTCACAATCGAATCCTATCATAGTAGCATGACTACCAGCATAGGTGTGCAGAGCCTCATTATAAACAGGGTACACATCTTGTATTCAAAACAGATGCACCTGATTAACATTAATGGAGGATGTTTACTTCCAAAACAGTTTGTATGCAAAGTATTCCATACTGGACCCTTGCACCGCAATGAGGCCATCCTTTTAGAAGGGACCCTAGCCTCTAACTAATGAACAAACAAGTATTTTGGTTGTAAATTTGTTTGAAAATGTTATCTGTAGTTTTTTCCTTTTCTTTTTAGTTTGAGGTTTATATCCAGTCTACTCTTTACTCTGTAAGGGCCTGAGCCCACTGCTTAAAAAACAGCTTGTCCTCCAAAGCGTGGCACCCCTCCTCTGCCCCCCAACCCCCTTCACCCCACCCCTGCTAGTTTCCTCCAATCTGAAGCTAAGCCGCGACCCAGGAAGTGCATCCTGGGTCGTGGCTTAGCTTCCAATTGGAGGAAGCTAGCGGGGGGGGGGGGGGGGGGTTTGGGGGGGAGCCACGCTATGGAGGTCAAGCTGATTGACAATCTCAGGTAAATAGCAGGCTAGCAACAAGCAGATTGTAGCTAGCCTGGCGGTATTTTTTTTTTTTTGGGGGGGGGGGGGGGGGGACAGCAGAGCACGGGGGGAGGTCCAGTCCAGAATGACACAGAGGGATGTCATTGTGCACAGGACATGCCTCTGTGTCCTATTAAGATTCCAGAAATCCGCCTCGGGTTCTCTTAAATAAAAAAATCTAGTAGGCTCTGTGTACCTTTCCTCATTTTTTGCACCTGCGATAATCCACCGATAAGCAGTGAAAGCAAGCCAGGGCTGGACATATTCCAGGCACTGGGTGGTGAGAATGGCAGGTATCATTTTGTGTTTACAGCTTTCCTCTGATTGCGCTCAGTGCAGTGGACTCCTGGACTCCGCCCCCTGCGTTAATCCCCATAGTATGTAGAGCTGAACTTACAGCCCTGAGATTGCCACATCGTGAGGCGAGTTTCTCTTTCACCGTGAAGTGGAACCATTCATTCTCCTGCTATATTTAGTTACGGAGAGATATATACTTTGCCCTTGTGTTGGCTTTCCTGTGGCGGGGTGAAAAACCAAAGATGAACTCTACTGGTAGAAAGTGTCGCAATACGATATAAGATTGCTGTGCTGTCATCGATTTCTTGTTGGATTGGACTGCCAGTGACTTGTGTGTAGCTAGGCTGACCTGACTCAGAACTTCCTCTCTGTGCTAAAATATAAGCAACAGCATAATAACCTTTAAATAAAAATATTTTTGTTACAGCTTATGCCTGGTACACATAATGCAATTTTCCATCAGATTGACGGTCGAATCAATTATTTTTGACAGGTCCGTTCTGATTTCTGATCATTATTATTTTTTTTTTCCTGATCACTTCTATACAAAATCGATTGGACATCAGATCAGGCCTTTCAAAAATAATCGAGTTGACCGTCATTCTGGTGGAAAATTTCATCGTGTGTACCAGGCATTTCCGAACTCCTGCAATATATCTGAAGAGTCTCTACTTCCTGCTTTAAAGAGAATCTGTATTGTTAAAATCACACAAAAGTAAACATACCAGTGCGTTAGGGGACATCTCCTATTACCCTCTGTCACAATTTCACCGCTCCCCGCCGCATTAAAAGTGGTTAAAAACAGTTTTAAAAAGTTTGTTTATAAACAAACAAAATGGCCACCAAAACAGGAAGTAGGTTGATGTACAGTATGTCCACACATAGAAAATACATCCATACACAAGCAGGCTGTATACAGCCTTCCTTTTGAATCTCAAGAGATCATTGTGTGTTTCTTTCCCGCTGCATCTCTCATGCACTGAAGTTTCAGGCTGCTTGTTTCTTCCTGCAAACAGCTTTGCCTTTGTCTGTAATTCCTCACTATGTGAAAGCCCAGCCAGCTCAGAGGACGATTTATCCAGCTTGTAAAAGATAAGAGAGAAGCTGCTCTAATCTAAATAACACACAGGCAGTGTGCAGAGAGGGCCCTGGAAGGGGGAGTTCATAGCAGAACCACAACACTGAAGAACTTGGCAGCCTTCCAGACACAGGCTGACAAGTCTGACAAGAGAGAGATAAGTTGATTTATTACAGAGACTGTGATAGTACAAAGTGCTGCAGTAAGCCAGAACACATTAGAATAGCTTTTGGAACTTGTAGGATGATAAAAAACAGGATGCAATTTTTGTTACGGAGTCTCTTTAATGGGAGAAGATATAGGGTTTACATCCATTGCTTGCATATTAGCTGAGTCTGCCGAGTACTGCTGAATTTCTTTGCTGACTCAGCTGAGAGATCAACTTACAGTGATGATTAGTTACAGATGAGGGGAAATTAAACAGGCGCTTCTCTCTAAATACATACAGGGTGCATTTATCTCTGTTTTCCTTCTGTCCTGTGCAAGAGTTCAGGTCCACTTTTTAAAGGAGAACTGTAGAGAGCGGTATATGGAGGCTGCCATATTTATTTCCATTTAAGCAATACCAGTTACCTGGCTATCCTGCTGATCCTCTGCCTCTAATACTTTCAGCCATAGCCCCTGAACAAGCATGCAGCAGGTCAGGTGTTTCTGACATTGTCAGATATGACAAGATTAGCTGCATGCTTGTTTCTGGTGTGATTCAGCCACTACTGCAGCCAAATAGATCAGCTGAGCTGCCAGGCAACTGGTATTGCTTGAAAGGAAATAAATGTGGCAGCCTCCATACTGTATAACTCTCTACAGTTCTTTTAAGGTGAACTTTGGAGAATCCGTACGTGAACACTTTAGGTAACTAGCGCCATGCTGACTTGTCACCTGTATACACTGTAGTTGAGCAACAAGTACTGAGTCTATGGAGAGGGGAGGAGGAATGATGAGGTGACATACAATGGAGGCACTACCGGCAGACGGGTAAGCACCATAAAAAAAGAAAAAGCTTGTTGGTGTCATATACTGATCTGAGGACCAAGAATTCTAAGTGACCTCTGTGTGCCTGTATACACACTAGACACTCCGCAGAGACTCCTCCGCAGTTTAGCACTCCATGCTGACACTACGATTTCTGACTCTTAGGTCCAAACTCCTGAAGTTGCCTGTATCATGCAAAACTGCGATTTGGAGTTTGTCGCACTCATGGCCGGCCTTTGACCTGAGCGACCGGTCAGGGCGCCGGCTTCCAGGGGTGCGCACGTGATGTGCATTCAACTGGCCCTGGCCGCATTTCTACCTGGCGGCTGAGGGCTCCGGGTCTGTCTGTGGCTGCTGCGAGTGGTAGCTCCGCCCCCTGGTGTCACTGGGAGCGAAGACTCCAGGATCTTGCTGCTGCCTCTTGCTGAGTCTGTGTGAGCCGTGCGTGCCAGTAGCACCGCCCCTCACACACAGGCGATGTCTGCACTGCGCACTAATCAGAGAGAGACCTGATTGTCACTCTTGGCCATCTTCTGTCCCCAGCTACAAGCAGAAAAGTAAGACTCCCCAACTGCCTCCTGGTTGGGGGGGGGGGGGGGGGGGGGGTTGCCTATATACGCTAAAGAGGATCTGCTTGTATACTATACATTATTTATATGCCTACCTAAATACACTTAAAGGGGACCTGCTTATATATAATATATATGATCCTCCTCTAGTGTAAAGGGGGTCTGCCTCTTTAAACCTAAGGGGGAAATTTGCCTATATACACAAAGGGGATTGTGTGTGTGTGTGCCTGCCTGTGTGTGTGTGTGTGTGTGTGTGTGTGTGTGTGCCTGCCTGTGTGTGTGTGTGTGTGTGTGTGTGTGTGTGTGTGCGCGCGCGCCTGCGTGTGCCTACCTGTGTGTGTGCCTGCCTGCCTGTGTGTGTGGGTCTGTGTGTGCGCGCGTGCGCCTGCGTGTGCCTACCTGTGTGTGCGCCTGCGTGTGCCTACCTGTGTGTGTGTGTGTGTGTGTGTGTGTGTGTGTGTGTGTGTGTGTGTGTGTGTGTGTGTGTGTGTGTGTGTGTGTGTGTGTGTGTGTGTGTGCGCGCGTGTGCCTGTGTGTGTGTGTGTGTGTGTGTGTGCGCGCGTGCCTGCCTGCGTGTGTGTGTGTGTGTGTGTACGCTTGTGAAGAGGATGAATGGGGGGGGCACCAATATCTGGTTACGCTCAGATGCTGTGACACCTAAGGCCGGCCCTGGTTGCACTCTATATTTTTCGTGCTTTAACCATTTTTATTTTACATACTAGTGATGGGAATTCCGGCTCTTCTCAGAGAATCGGTTCTTCTGAATCGGCTCCCATTAAAGAGCCGGCTCTTACGGCTCTGAATCGGCTCTTCATTAAAATTCACTAGACACCACTCAGAATCGGAGTAAAAGCCCCGCCCCGTCTCCATGACAACTCCAGACTGCTTCACTGACTGGGCAATCCCTCCTGCTACTGCTCTGCTCCGCCCCTACAAGCTGAAAGAGGAGGACTACATCTCCCAGCATGCCTCAGCGCCCTTTATTACACAGCAATTCAGAGCTGTGTGGGGCGGCTGAGGCATCGGCTCTTTTAAAACTGAGAACCGGCTCTTGTCGTTCGCAGCAAAGAGCCGCTCGTTCGCGAACGACCCATCGCTATTACATACATACTGTACATACATTTAGATAACCTACACACTCATTGCCTGTATGTATACTGCATACTCCTTTAGATTGTAAGCTCACAAGGGCAGGGCTCTCTAACCCTTTTGTGTCTTGTACTTTGTTCATTTCATGGCTTGCACTCTGTTATACATTTTATTCATCATGCTACATCTGTCATGGTAATCACCGGTTCTCTATTTTGTACCGGTGTCCATATTTCATATATATCATTGTCTGTATTATGTACCCCTTGTTTTCCTACTTTGTACAGCGCCACAGAATATGTTGGTGCTTTGTAAATCAATACTAACAATAATTATCTAAGCAGCAGAGGGGGGGAAGTGGGTGGAGCCTGTAGGTGGTTCCCTGCTGGGAAGACAGATCTCCCCCCCCCTTCTGTTTTCTGACCTGATCTCTGGGTCACATGACTTCCATTTCCAACTGGAATTTCCCCATAACGGCTGTGTGTGCAGATACATGATGGCGAAGGCCCCCCAGTCACCTCTACTGACAAAAATACATTTGTAATTTGTAAACTGCTGCTTGGAAACACACACAAAAATAATAATCCCCTCTATAAAGATGCTGACACTGTGAATTGCCGCCTCCCACTCAGAACTTCCTTGATATTTATCTTGTTAATGCTGTTTGAGCTTTTTTAGAAGTTGTGTTTGGGAAACCGTACAATTTACTTATTACAGCAAACAGGTGTGGCTGCAATTACCCCTCCACACCCAAAATAGTCCCTTCTCCTCAGCGGCGTCATTTTACACACAGTTGTCGGGGAGACTCTGTGATTTATGGAAGGCTGGTGTGCTTTGTAGACCGGCTGGCAGCTGTGTTGTTTGTGAACTGAGAAGGGGCACTTTGTACCCGCTCCACGTCCGATCAGAGCTCGGTACTGTCCTCACGTCTGGCTTTACAGCGCAGTAAATTTCAAAAATAAGCCTCAACACACAATGCCAGCCTGATTCCCTGAGCCTGGAGATCGCTGGACGTCTGGCATACGCTTATTAACTACTTTAGGACCACGCTAGTTGAAATCTACGCCCTGTTTTGATGGCTGTCTGGCTGGCAGGGCGTAGATTTCAACTCACCGCCGCTGCGTGCATCCGCCGTTTGTGACGCTCTCGCAAATCTCGCCCCTGAATCCCCGCCGTCTCCTGTCGCAGCTCACTGGCTCTACCTGTCTCTATGACGGCAGAGCCCTGTGAGCAGGTCAGGAGCCTATTTCATGGGCTCCTGGCCCTGTCCTTCAGTGTAAGCAACTCCCATTGGCTTACATTGAAAGACACAGTCATGAGCCAATGAAAGCGGCTCCTGACCAGCTCAGAGGAACTCTGCCGTGGCCCCGGTTCCTGAAGTACGGCGGGTATGTGCGGTGATGCGTCGAGATTCCGCTGTTTCTGTACCAGCGGTCTCTGGTCCTGAAGGGGGCAGGGACCTCTGGTACTTAAGTGGTTACAAAATGTCTGTAACCTTTAGGACTGGTTCTCATTGGCTGCAGACGGGACAGCTTGATGTGGTTCGGTTCCTGCTTCCCCCATCTTTCCATAGGAGAGCACAGAACTGCATGGACACAGCTGATGCTGGATGCTACACGTAACGTCCAAAACGAGACTACTGCTTCTCACAGCCACTGGACAGTGATCTTAGGAGGTGGGGCCGTGCAGGCGCAGTAACCTGTGACTGGTGGGGGCCGTGCGGGCGCAGTAACCTGTGAGTGGCGGGGGCCGCGCAGTAACCTGTGAGTGGCGGGGGCCGCGCAGTAACCTGTGACTGGCGGGGGCCGTGCGGGCGCAGTAACCTGTGACTGGTGGGGGGCTGTGCGGGCGCAGTAACCTGTGACTGGCTGGGGGCCGCGCAGGCGCAGTACCCTGTGAGTGGCGGGGGCCGCGCAGTAACCTGTGACTGGCAGGGCAAGGCAGTTTTCAGAGGGGCTCAACTGCTACATAGATGACAACGGAATGACTTTAAGGGCCTGAAGGGTACACGGGGCTGGAAAGGGCCCCAGGGAAGGTAAAACTGGCAAGATTTGTTTCTGTTTAGGTACCCTTTAAGAATGATTAATTAATTGGGATTGTTTTTGGTCACAGTCTCTGTATTGGGCATCAATCACAGCTGTTCACATCTGGAATAATCACTCACTTCCTGTCCCACTGACAAATGTCACCAAACACAACAGGAAGTCCGGAGAAATCTCTGTTAGTGACTCAGGGCTAAAACCCACTAGCAGCCTTTTCCAAGAGCTACTGATATGAAAAATGCATTAGCAAGAGCTTTTCAAATCACAAGGCGCTCAGAAAAGCTCTCCTAGTGGGTTCCTAGTGGGATAGTGAAAGCAAAGTGGCAGTGCTCCAGCTTGTCTCCATGCTACTTGACCAACATTTTTGCAGGCTCAAAGGAGAACGTTGGTCCATTATGATGTTGCATACTCTTGCATCAACTCAGAATTATTTGCATCTCATTGACCACCCCAGGCTTCAACCTAGGACAAGCGCTGCTGCCTTGTCCTATCAAAACAGCGACATGCCGGCTCTCAAGTGTTGCCTGGCCAATAGGACTGTTGCAGCAGTATGGTGGGTTGAAGACACCACCATTGTCGGCCTTGTCACCAAGAATGATGTCCAGGCGTACTGTCAGCAGGTGGAAAGAATATGTCACTGGTGTGAGGACAGGCTGGTACTCAACACAGCCAAGACCGTGGAGCTGATCGTGGGCTTTAGGAAGTTGTCCCCCACCCTTTCTCCAATCTACATAGATGGCACTGAGGTGGCCAGAGTACCCTGTGCCCGTCTCCTGGGCACTACCATCTCAAGCTATCTCAGCTGGAAGGCCAACATCACTGACGCCCAGCAGGGACTCTTCTTCCTCTGCCAACTGAGGAAGTTTGGCATGGCCCGAGAGATTCTGGCAAGTGTTTAATTCACCACCATTGAATCGATCCTCTGCTCCTCTATCTTGGTCTGGTATGCTGGCGCCACTGCCAGTGACAGGAACAAATGACAGAGGGTCATCAGGTCGGTGGAGAGGATCATTAGGAGTCCCCTCCCCTTACTTGCCACCCTATACAGCACCAGACTGCGCTCTAAAACGCTGCAGATTGCCAATGATCCCTTTCACCCAGGCTACCGATTCTTCAGCCTGCTCCCATTAGTCCGGAGGCTACGGGCCATATTCACCAGGACTGCCAGGCGCATGAACTTTTTTTTTTTCTCGGCTGTCGGGCCTCTTGAACTCCGTACACATACTCCCCACCGTAAGCCGTGTTTCTGAGCGTTTTTTCTCGGACAACCAACCAACCTTCCCACGAGACCAACCGGTCCCTCCTGTGTCACAGTTTATTAAATACTTGTCCTGTATAGCTGTTCTTGTACGTTGACGTTTCCCTGCCTGTTATCTGCATGTTCGTGAGACTATGTACTTATTCACCTATCTTGTACTTGAGCTAAGTTTTTGTGCCAAAAGCCATTCCGGGCATGACCCAGGCATGCGTGACATAATAAAGTATTCTGGGTTTCCCTGTCCTATTGCTACTGTATTACCCCCCCCCCCCCCCCCCCCATTTGCATCTTCCTTGCCTCCCCTACAGAAATATGTTGAGCAGGCTCATTCACATTCCTGCCCATTATTGTTTGTCACTTTGTGTTTCATGCAGACGGCCTCTCATCTTGTAACGTGACAGCTGGCCGTTGAAAGTGCTTCCTGTTGGATAGGAGTAGTACATTCAGCAGTAGATATTGCATACATGGGCTGTATTGGCTAATCTGTGCGGATGGGATGTGTACACAATACTGTGGCTCTGTTGTAAAAATAAAATGAGTCACATAAAAGGTCACAGAACTGTTTGAAAGAGATGAAGTGACATAAATAAAGCCACAGCAAACCAATGTGTTTTTTTTTTTTTTTTTTGTTTTTTAAAGGGAAAGATTGAGTCTGAGGTGAGTGCTATGGAGGCTGCCATATTTCTTTCCTTTTAAGCAATACCAGTTGCCTGGCAGTCCTGCTGATCCTCTGCCTCTAATACGTTTAGCCGTAGACCCTGAACAAGCATGCAGCAGATCAGGTACTCTGACTCAGCTGACGCAGGTTTTACTGGATTAGCCGTATGCTTGTTCCAGGATTTTGACTCAGACACTGCTTATGCCAAAAGATGAGCAGGACTGCCAGGAAACTGGCATTATTTACAAGGAAAGAAAATATGGCAGCCTACATATCCCTCTCACCTCGGGTTCACTTTAATGAGGAGCTGTAGCGAAAATAACGTAATGAATGAGATGGTTTATATTTCTTACTAATATTTCTTAGGCCCATCGTAAAATCTGTGCTTTCCCTGATTTACATTGCAAAATGTTATCACAGGGGGTGACTGTCATAATATAGCAGCTGTTTGTGATATTGGGATAATACAGAAGCATATTTTTCTGTCTGCTGTGTACTATTTCAGATGTGTATGCATGGTCAGAAGCCATCTGGCTTTAGGGGTATAATTGTCACCTGGCTGAAGGAAGCTGCTAATTTGGTTGTCTGTATGGCCATGTAAAGTACATTAGCGTTCAGTTTCCTCTGGACACTGCGGCCTCCAGCAAGGAAACAGGTAATTAGGTAACCATCCACTATTTTGTCCTGAATCTGCTGAAAAGGTGTTGCATTGCTTTGAACTTTGTGTATATGTAGACAGCCCCATTGTCCCAATATACAATCAGGACTGACTGAATCTGGAAATTTCAAAGGCTAACAGGAAAACTCAGAAATTTGCATTACAGCAAGCAAGGATTTTACAGAGGGCTCAGCGAACGGTGGTGTCACAATCTGGGGAAATTAAATTATATCTAGACGTGTACCCTGGGGATACGCTGCTTGATATAAAAGTCAGTGGAGGACATTCACAAATCCTCTTCTTCTGAAGGTAGCGACTGCTAGAGATGATCCTGATCCAATCAGAATGTGTGATAGATGTACAGAGGCGCCAACAGGATAAAAGGTAATAAAATGTTTAAAACATTCGGGTGGCAGTGGTGGACCAGCCACTCAAAATGGGACTAGATGGGAGTATTACACATGTGCAGGTCCAGTATACGCTTGGCACCACCCAGAGGTGCCAAGCGTATACTGGACCTGCACATGTATAATACTCCCATTGTTGAATGCCTGATGAAGCGGGACTGTGCCCGTGAAACGCGTTGCGATATTGTTCGTGGAGTATGTGAATAAATTGTAGTATGTACCCTCTTTTCCTTCTTCAGAGAGCGACATCTTAATCCTGAGTGGGGACAGGTCTAATCTCCCCACCTGCCTATACAGTGGTTACCTGAGCGGTAACCCATGTTTGTGAGTATACTACTTACTAATCATTATCTCCTTTGATCCAATACATACTACACTATATCGGGCTCTCGGTTTCTCTTTTTAACAATCAGAATGTGTGTCCTTCCACGGCCAAGTTGGACCTTTGCGCTGGTAAAAGTTAAATTTTTTGTTTTTATTTTTGCAAACTGTCTTGTTTTGTGATTTTTTTTTTTTTTAATTTTTACTTTGTTTTTGTAAATCTTTTGTATATATTCCTGTCTGCATTGTTCCACTTTTTTTTTCTGGAATATTAAATATTTATTTAATAAGCTTGACTTCTGATGTACTAGCAAAAACTAATAGTCTGGGAAGAGACTGCAGTGTAATTTGCGTTACAAGTTCAGTGCCTGTGTAACAACTAGTAGCCCAGCGGCTGCCGACACGCAGGGGGTGTCTGCAGCCGCTTCCTTCCCTGGCTCGCAAGCATTTTCCGTTCCTTCGACATCTGGCACGCCGGGAACGGTTGGTTCTCTGACTCACAGGAGGTCTGTCTCGCGCAGGCGCGCGCGGAGACAGGACCTTTATGCTAGCAGAAGGCGCGTCAGCTGACCTGCCGGTCGGCTGACGTCCGGGATGACTCTCGCCGCTCGGATTGGCGGAAATCCGAGGTGGGAGTGGCTGAGAGCCTCCCTCTTCCTCATAAGCCTTCACTTGTCATTCGGTCTTCGTCTGCTGTCGTGAATAGTTACGTGTTAGCGCTCAGACCTTAGACTAGATCCCAGGTGTTGAAACCAAGGACTTCACACCTAGACTAGGAATTGTTATATTGTTATTGATTACCTGTGTATGATTCTGGCTAAATCTCTGACCTTGCTTCCTGTTTAACGTTTCTGTACTTCTGCCTATCTTCATAGTTGCTGAACCTCTGCTTGTTACCTGTTATCCCTTTGCCTCACGATTCTGTACTGATACTTACCTCTCTGTTGCCGAACCTTGCCTGTCTGACCACTCTGTCCTCACCAGTGGGCTTAGCCTCTGGTGATGGATTCTTAGTATGGAATCACCTGCTCCTCAGGTGATCAGTACTTGCAGATTGTTTGTAACACCTGCTCCTCAGGTGTCCACTAGACTGCAGTATAATCTTAATCACCTGCTCCTCAGGTGATCATTAGTTGCCGTATTGTTTGTATCACCTGGTCCCCAGGTGATCACTAGGTTGCAGTATAGTCTGAATCACCCGCTCCTCGGGAGATTCCATCAGCATCACCAGTTGCTGGGGCTTGTTCTGTTACACTGTCTGTGTACTGATAGTACCTCTCCAGCCCCTCTAGTGAGGTCTCGCCAAATTACTAAGTTACAGTCTGTGTATTATAGTACCTTACCAGTCCCTCTGGTAAGGTCTTGCAAAACTAATAAAGTTACGGATTGTGCAGATCACAATCTAATCAGACATCTGAGTTGCTACACCCAACCGTTACAGCCTGATTGTGCCTTGCTACTGTAACGATCGGTGTAACACAGAGAGGGTCTGATTACCGGTGAACTGCAGTATCACCGAGAATACAGAATATACCCGATTATTGATGATCTGCAGTATCACCGATAATCCGATATATCTACTAACCTCTGGACACCTGAGATAACAAGTAAGTGTAGAGTGCAACAGCAATATTTTGAGTACTGCACAGTAGTATGTTCCTTCCGTTGGTCTAGACTCTCCCTGGGGAGGAGCTAGGCTGAGAGTAGGAAGGACAGAGTGTGAGTGACATCAGAGAGAGGGTGTCACTAACAGGTCTGGGAACTGCCTCTAACAGTAAGGCCAGTTCTCGAGTTGGGCAAGCCAGGTCGTTAACACACTGACAGATAAGGTACAGATTCAGGAGACAGATACGAAATCCAATGAACAGGCAGGGTTAGGCAACGGAGTATCAGAATAGCAAGGTACAGAATCAGGAGGCAAATACAGAGTCCAGGAACGAGCAGTTTGGCAACAGGATATCAGAAATAGCAAGGTACAGAATCAGAGTTCAGGAGGATAGTCAGGCAAGCAGAAGATCATAACAAATAATACAGTTCAATATTCCTAACACTAAGGTGTGAGCTCCGTGATCATCAACACCTTTGGAAACTATGCTAGAACACAGATACTGACAAGGTCTGAGTGCTACCACGTAGTGATTGCAACGCCAGACACCAGAGAAATGACCAGCACCCAGTATATATACATCAGCGCTTCCAGTGCCTCCCCTGAGTGCTGGACCAATGAGAAGTGGAGGAAATGTCAGCTGACCAGCTTGGTCAGCTGACCTTCTTCTGGCTGTCATGTAAACTCTGCCTCTCAGCGTGCGCGCGTCATTCTGAACCTGTGTGGACTATCAGTCCCAGCCACATCAGTCACGCTTTGCAATGTCTCTGCTGGCCTGCACGCGGGGTGAGACGCACCGCTATCAGCACATGCGGTGGCCTCCCCGCGCCTGGTCAGACTGTCAGTAGCAGGCCTGTGCGCGCAAACCGCCGCGTCTGACGCGGCGGTTTCTTCGCGTTCCGCTATGCCAGCCGCGGAAACAGCCGCCTCATCCTGCGTCCATGCGGCGGCTTTTCCGCATTTCTTCACAGCTACTGTGTGTGTGTGTGTGTGTGTGTGTGTGTGTGTGTGTGTGTGTGTGTGTGTGTGTGTGTGTGTGTGTGTGTTGTTCCCGCATTTGGCCTAAGCGCAAAGCTGACCCAAATACGAAAACGCTGGACTGAGTGCAGGCCACTCGACAGCAGAGTGGGAAGTGTTGAAGTGTCTAGCAGCAGCTAGTGGTGGACTAGTCCAAACCCTGTCACTTCTGTCAGATTTCTACAACCTACTGTAAGTGACAGCAACAAAGGAGTAAAAAAAAAAAAAAAAAAAAAAAAAGAATTTATGACTCATTTTATTCTGAAAAAAGTGTACTTCTTATTTGTATATGTTAGCACACATTTTACATTTTTACAATTTTTCGCAGTAGTGCCCCTTTAATGGAAGCAGACATAGGGTTAACATCCTGTGTTTGCAAAGTAGATGCTCTGTCGGCAGCCAGCTGACACAGCTGAGAGATCAAATTACACATATGATTAGTCACCGATGTGGGGTAATTACAGGCTAAACTCTCTAAAAACATACAGGGTGTATTTATCTGTTTTCCTTCTGTCCTGTGCAAGAGTTCAGGTCCACTTAAAATGGAGTGCACTCCGCATGCAGCGTCAAGTTACACTGCAGGAAATCCGCAGCGTGGCGCAATATTCTGTGCTTAGTACAGGGGGACACAATGTAAACCATAACGGTATGTTTGGTATTCTGTTTGGTGGACCTGAACTCTTGCACAGGACAGTTCAGGTCCACTTCAATACTACAAGTCCCGGCCCCGGAATGAGCATGCAGATCACATGCTGTGACTCCTCCTGGCTGCATGCTTGTGGCAGGTGTGCGATTCAGACACTACTAAAGCCAAAAGCTTTCTTCTTTCCTGTCATTTCCCATCAGTTGTGACTGTATCTTATAAGGTGGGGTATTGTGTCTGCATGCATTTTATTACTGTCTGCATTATATTCTGCCTCTCCATAAACAAACCTTGAGTTAGTAGGGGGTGAGAGGAGGGGGAAGCCAAAAGCTTTAGCATGACAGCCATGTAACCAGCATTGTTTATAAGGGAATGAAGATTGTTGCCTCCGTATTCCTCTCACGTCACTTTCCTTTTAAATTTGCATGAAAGCTTGAATTATCAGTCTCACTGAACATCTCTACTCAATAATAATAATAATAATGTTCTATTTATATCCCTGGTGTACGGTATCCATAGCTACTTTCCATCACATGTTGTGGGCTCACCCTATTGTACATGGATACTGGGAACAGGTCGTTAAGGTCCTTCACCATTGCGGGCACACCCGATCCATGTGATCCCAAAACTACGTGTGTCGTACCTCCCGCCCACAACGTGCGCAGGCAGATATATAATATATACAGTATGAACTCTTCATATCCCCGGGAAAGTGATAACGAGACCTTTTATCCAGTAGCTGGTGAAAGGGAACCCGAGGTGAGAGAGATATGGAGGCTGCCATATTTATTTCCTTTTAAACAATACCAGTTGCCTGGCTGTCCTCCTGATCCTGTCTTTCTAATGCTTTTAGCCACAGACCCTAAACAAGCATGCAGCAGATCATGCACTCTGACTCGGCTGACTCAGGTTTTATTTTATAAGCCATATGCTTGTTCCAGGGGTTTTGACTCTGACACTACTTATGCCACGAGATCATCAGGGCTGCCGGGCAACTGACATTGTTTACAAGGAAATAAATATGGCAGCCTTCATATCCATCTCATCCGGGGTTGCCTTTAAAGAGGAACTCCAGTGAACATTTTACTGTTGGCAGGTGATGTAGCTGCTGCTTGCTGTTTTGGCAGTTGGAAACACCTATTTTCCACAATGCAACAAGGTTCACAGACAGGAAACTGCCAAAAGTTCGAACTTTTCTTGTGGGAGGGGTTTCACCACAATATCAGTCATACAGCGCCCCCCTGATGGTCTGTTTGTGAAAAGGAATAGATTTCTCATGTAAAAGGGGGTATCAGCTACTGATTGGGATAAAGTTCAATTTTTGGTCGGAGTTTCTCTTTAAGAACTCTGCCTCTGACACAGGAGACCAGAGTTACAATCTCGGTTCTTCCTATTCAGTAAGCCTGCACCTATTCAGTGAGGAGACATTGGGCAAGATGTCCTAACACTGCTGCTGCCTATAGAGGGCGCCCTAGTGGCTTCAGTTCTGACTCTGAGTCCGCCAGGAGAAAGCACAATATAAATGTTCTGTGTCTTGTATCATCTAGCCTGGTACATCGGGAGTGCACTGCTGCTACCATTCTATACAATTCTATATGAACACAGAAGAGCCTGCGGAAAATCTATATCATTTGATCCTCAGGGAATGCAAGTCACGAATACCCTGGTGTGAATTATTTAGTGTAGAGAAGGGGTGATTTCTCAAATCCCTCAGTTTCATGATAGGTGAATTTGAAATCCATTTATTCCGAGGATCGTTAGAAACAGCAAGAGTTTGGGTTTTAAAAGTTAAAGCGGACCTGACCTCTGAACTTCCTTTCTCCTCTAAGAGATAAGCAACAGCATAAAATAACCTTTAAAGAGAAACTCCAACCTAGAATTGAACTTTATCCCAATCAGTAGCTGATACCCCCTTTTACATGAGAAATCTATTCCTTTTCACAAACAGACCATCGGGGGCGCTGTATGGCTCATATTGTGGTGAAACCCCTCCCACAAAGAATTTCTCAGTACGTACACTTGGCAGTTTCCTGTCTGTGAACCCTGCTGCATTGTGGGAAATGGCCGTTTACAGCGGTTTCCAACTGCCAAAAAACCATGCAGCAGCTACATCACCTGCCAGCAGTAAAAATGTCACCATGTAATGTCTGAATGTAAATCAGGGATTTAAAAGATTTTACAATGGGCAAACACTGACTAAATCATTTATACATAATTATTGTAAAAATGAAGCACTTTTTTATTACATTATTTACACTGGAGTTCCTCTTTAAAGAGGAACTCCAGTGAACATTTTACTGTTGGCAGGTGATGTAGCTGCTGCATGGTTTTTGGCAGTTGGAAACAGCTGTAAACAGCTATCTTCCACAATGCAACAAGGTTCACAGACAGGAAACTGCCAAAACTTAGAACTTTTCTTGTGGGAGGGGTTTCACCACAATATCAGTCATACAGCGCCCACTGATGGTCTGTTTGTGAAAAGGAATAGATTTCTCACGTAAAAGGGGGTATCAGCTATTGATTGGGATAAAGTTCAATTATTGGTCGGAGTTTCTCTTTAAAGAAAATAATTTTTGTTACAGCTGGTACAAATTCTGCAATAAATCTAGTGTCTACTTCCTGCTTTCATGGAAGCAGGCATTAACATCCTGTTTACAAATGTAGCTGCTCTGCTGAGGCAGCCAGCTGACACAGCTGAGAGATCAACTTACAGTGGTTCTTGGTCACAGATGAGGGGAAATTAGAGAGGTTAAACTGAACCCGAGCCAAAGCTCGGGGTCAAAAATCTCACAACTTAGAGAGGGAAGCCTCAGTTGCCCCAGGTTCCCCGTTGCTGAGCGCGGGCCCCCTTCACATCGGGGGCCGCACAGCTCCTCTTCCTGGTTGCGCGAGGCCATGGCTCCAGGCTGCTGCAAATGCGGTCTGTCGGCCATTGCGCGAACTTCAACCAGAAAGAGAGGCTGCGTGGGCTCCGATGTGATTAGCGACAGTGGATTGTCACCAATCTTCCGAGGGGTTGCGCTCAGCAACCGGGGACCACGGAGTAGCGAGGGAAGCCTCAATAGGATCCTGAGGTTTCCCTGTCTTAAAGCGGATCCGAGATGAAAAACTAACTATAACAAGTAACCTGCCTATATATCTTATCTAACGTTTAGATAGTTTACACAGCAAATCTAGCTGCATACAGCTTCAACAGTATATGATTATTTCTTCCTCTGATACAATGACAGCAGCCATGTTGTTTGTAAACATTACATACAAGCAAGCTCATCATCACTCGGCCTGTGAAAACCTAATCTCCTCATCCCTCCTCACCTCTGCCTCTGAAATCTCTGGCTAGTAATACCTCCCCCTCCTCCTGCCCAGACTGAGCTCCCATGAGCCCTTGTTACTGCCAAGGCTCTCTGAAAAACTGTGGGCGTGGCTTGTTTAGTTTATAGGGAATTAGAGTATTAAAACAAAGTATTTGGCTTGAGGAATTCCCTATAAACAATAGGAAAGGAACACAATTATGCAATGAGTAAAAGTTCATCTCGGATCCACTTTAAAGAGGAACTGAAGATAAGATTACAACAAACTGTTTCACTTACCTTACCCCAGCAGCCGTTCTGTCCCGCGCCGGTCCTCCACGAGCCTCCGTTCTCCTGCCGCAGCTCAGTTCCATTCCTCGACTTCTATGTCAAGGCCTCACAGCCCTGCCAAGCGTATCCTTTCTACACATTCCCGTCTGCTATTGCGGACTGGAACGCGAAGGAAGGATACGCGTGGCCAGAGCTGTGCAGGCGCAGTGGCCCGACGGCGAAACCGAAAGTAGCTGGTGGAGGGAGAACAGAGGATCGTGGAGGACCGGCGTGACAGGACGGCTGCTGGGGGCTTGCAGAAGCCCCAGGTAAGTGAAAGTTTGTTGTAATCTTATCTTCAGTTCCTCTTTAAGGTAAGTATCTCATTTTGTACCTGAGTTTCGGCTTGAGTACGCTTTAAACTCTCTCTAAATACATACAAGGTGCATTTCTCTTCTTCTGTCCTGTGCCAGAGTTCAGGTCCACTTTTAAATTAGAACAGTATGTAGGTTTACTATGTGTAAGGTTATTGTGTGGTGTGTGAATTGAGCAATGACCCTTTTATCTGCAAATGTATGATCACAGATTCTTTATGGCACAGAGACAGGATGCTGTGAAAGCCATAAACTGGATCTCTTGCATTTTATCACTTAATTGATGTATAATACTGTATTTTTTGGACTATATGACTCACTTTTTCTCCCCCAAAATGGGGGGGAAAAGTTACTGCGTCTTATAGTCCAAATGCAGGGAGTTCCTGACTTGTGGAACGCCTGCCAATACAAACCTCCAACCTGCTGCAATGTCGGGGACTCTTTACTGTGCCCATGCAGAGGAGGACACGGGGACACAAAGGGGCATAGAAGAGGACAGAGGCGGTCACATAGGGGACACATGAGGACAAATAGCGGACAGAGGAGGACACAGACACAAGTGGTACAAAGGGGGCATAATCCACAAGATACCCCATCACCATGGATGCACCAGGTTTAGTATATATTTTTCCCCTCGTTTTTGTCATCTAAAACTAGGTGCGTCTTATGGTCAGGAGCATCTTATAGTCCGAAAAATACGGTAGTTATAATTTTACAGTTGTATTTGTCATTCAACCTACAAACTTTCTCCCTGGGTTAAAAAAAATACAAATCTGCTTTTCTTAAACTTAAAACATCAAGCTTCATATTATGTATTTATATAGCAGTGACATCTTCTGCAGAACGTTAGAGTACATAGTCATGTCACTAACTGTCCTCAGAGGAGCTCACAATCTAATCCTGCCATTGTGTAGTGTAATGTCATATCATATTATTATTATTTATACAGCACTGACATCTTCTGCAACACTTTACAGAGTACATAGTCCTGTCACTGACTGCCTTTAGAGGAGCTCACAATCTAATACCTGCTATAGTTATAGACTAATGCTGGGCTGTGGATTTGGTACAAAAAATGATCCAATTACTCTGTGTCTTAACCACCCTGGCGTTCTATTAAGATCGCCAGGGCGGCTGCGGGAGGTTTTTTTTTTTTTTAATTAAAAAAAAACTATTTCATGCAGCCCACTAGAGGGCGCCCCCGATGCATTCTTCTGATTGCCTCCGGCAATCAGAAGTAACAAGGAAGGCTGCAATGAGCAGCCTTCCTTGTTTGGCTTTCCTCGTCGCCATGGCGACGAGCGGAGTGACGTCATGGACGTCAGCCGACGTCCTGACGTCAGCCGCCTCCGATCCAGCCCTTAGCGCTGGCGGGAACTATTTGTTCCGGCTGCGCAGGGCTCGGGCGGCTGGGGGGACCCTCTTTCGCCGCTGCACGCAGTGGATCGCCGCGCTGCAGCGGCGATCAGGTAGCACACGCGGCTGCGTGTGCTGCTTTTTATTTTATCAAAATCGGCCCAGCAGGGCCTGAGCGGCACCCTCCGGCGGTGATGGACGAGCTGAGCTCGTCCATACCGCTAAGATGGTTAATATTCCAACTCTTCTACTCCTCTAATTTGCATCTAACAGTCTATTTGTTTTTATACTGCTTTGACAAGGCAGGATTGTATGTCCACCTTAACTGACGGGACGCTGCATGAAGCTCCTGGGGGTCCTCATATTACAGTTGTTATAAATGTATAGAGTGCTGACATGCTTCTTGCAGTGCGTTATACTGTAAGAAGCATACATACACAATTAAGCCTGGTACACATGTACAATTCTGATTGGCCAATTTTACCACCTTCATGTCATGTAGTATGACAGCTTGCCTAAACAGTCTGTGCATAGTATTCAAAATCTGTTGACCCTCCTATTATATGGAGCAGGTAAAATTGGTCAGTGATTGGCCAATTAAAATTGGTTGGTTATGTGTGTACCAGGCTTAACTGTCATGCGCACAGATTGGGACTTAAACCCTTGGGTAGCATGGCCAGGCTGAGTTCTGTACAGATGCACTGCTTGCTTACAGGCTAACCATGCATTTTGTTGCTATGGAAGATTACTGACTGAGTGGGTGTGGTCAGTAGGAGAACAATGCCTTTGGCCTGCTCTGAGTTACAAAATGGCTAATCATCTTGGCTGAGGAACACATCAGGGAGGATCATGGGCCACCTCCGACATTAATCTAGCATGTGTGCTGCCACCACGGATTGGGATTGGTTATGGGGCTAGAGAAAAGAGTTCTGACTTGTTTTTGTCCCCTATTTGTCATCTATCCCCAGTAGGGACTAATTTACCATAAGGCACGGTAGGCACGTGCCTACAGGCGCCTGATGATGTAAAGGCAGCTCACTCCCCTTCCTGAGCGCCTCCCTCCCTCCTTCCCTATGCAGAGTCCTGAGGAGAGTGTAAATGACAGGTTACTTGCCCACTAGCCCTGCTCTTGGCATTCCACTGACGAGATCTCCCTTCATTCAGGGGCACCTCCTAGCTACTTAATACTGATGTTCTTCTAGCTACCTAATGCTTGGAGGCACCACTAGCTACTTAATACTGAGGTTCTTCTAACTACCTAATGCTTGGAGGCATGGGCGTAGGGCCCGCGGTCGCAGGGGTCGCCGTCGCGACCGGGCCCGCCTCCTGAAGAGGCGGGGGGGGGGGCCCGGGGGTATGCCTGGCGCTGGCCGTTTTGCACGAGATGGCGGCCGCCATGTTGTGGGCGGTGCTCGCCGCTCGTAACACTCCGACGTCAGCCAGCACTTTGCCCCATCCGCCCCCTGCCCAATCAGGAGCACCTGGCAGAGGGCGTGCCTGCGATTAAATTGCATTGCAAAGGCAGGGGGCTGGAGAGAGCGTGGATAGCTCCGCCCCCTGCACGTGGTGGAGATGCCTGCCCGGCGCCCGCTGAACTACTGCAAAAGCAGGGGGCTGGAGAGAGCGTGGATAGCTCCGCCCCCTGCACATGGTGGAGATGCCTGCCCGGCGCCGGCTGACCCCCGCTGAACTATTTTGCCTGCCCGGTGCCCGCTGAGCCGCGCTGAACTACTGCAAAAGCAGGGGGCTGGAGAGAGCGTGGATAGCTCCGCCCCCTGCACATGGTGGAGATGCCTGCCCGGTGCCGGCTGACCCCCGCTGAACTATTTTGCCTGCCCGGTGCCCGCTGACCCCGATGGCATTTTCGGCCTGCCCCACTGCACCAGGCTCAGGAAGACCAGGTTCCACCAGCTTAGTGCAGCCAGCCGCCTCCTCCACAGTCCAGTGTCCTCCCTCAGCCTGGCCCTGGCTCTCTGCCACACCACCTAAGGTGACAGCCTGGCCAGAACTAGTCTCACATGCCAGCAGCAGCAAGTAGGTGTGTGTGTGTGTGTGTGTGTGTGTGTGTGTCGTGTCAGCAGCAGTGTGTGTGTGTGTCTGCAGCAGCAGTGTGTGTGTGTCCACAGCAGCGTGTGTGTGTGTGTAGTGTCAGCAGTGTGTGTGTGTGTCAGCAGTGTGTGTGTGTGTGTCAGCAGTGTGTGTGTGTGTGTGTGTCAGCAGTGTGTGTGTGTGTGTGTGTCAGCAGTGTGTGTGTGTGTGTGTCAGCAGTGTGTGTGTGTGTGTGTGTCAGCAGTGTGTGTGTGTGTGTCAGCAGTGTGTGTGTGTCAGCAGTGTGTGTGTGTGTGTGTGTCAGCAGTGTGTGTGTGTGTGTGTCAGCAGTGTGTGTGTGTGTGTCAGCAGTGTGTGTGTGTGTGTGTGTGTGTCAGCAGTGTGTGTGTGTGTGTGTGTGTGTCAGCAGTGTGTGTGTGTGTGTGTGTGTGTGTGTCAGCAGTGTGTGTGTGTCAGCAGTGTGTGTGTGTCAGCAGTGTGTGTGTGTCAGCAGTGTGTGTGTGTCAGCAGTGTGTGTGTGTCAGCAGTGTGTGTGTGTCAGCAGTGTGTGTGTGTGTGTGTGTGTGTCAGCAGTGTGTGTGTGTGTGTGTGTGTGTGTGTGTCAGCAGTGTGTGTGTGTCAGCAGTGTGTGTGTGTCAGCAGTGTGTGTGTGTCAGCAGTGTGTGTGTGTCAGCAGTGTGTGTGTGTCAGCAGTGTGTGTGTGTCAGCAGTGTGTGTGTGTCAGCAGTGTGTGTGTGTCAGCAGTGTGTGTGTGTCAGCAGTGTGTGTGTGTCAGCAGTGTGTGTGTGTCAGCAGTGTGTGTGTGTGTGTGTGTGTGTGTGTGTGTCAGCAGTGTGTGTGTGTGTCAGCAGTGTGTGTGTGTGTGTCAGCAGTGTGTGTGTGTGTCAGCAGTGTGTGTGTGTGTCAGCAGTGTGTGTGTGTCAGCAGTGTGTGTGTGTCAGCAGTGTGTGTGTGTGTGTCAGCAGTGTGTGTGTGTGTGTCAGCAGCGTGTGTGTGTGTAATGTCAGCAGCGTGTGTGTGTGTAATGTCAGCAGCGTGTGTGTGTCAGCAGTGTGTGTGTGTGTAATGTCAGCAGCGTGTGTGTGTGTGTCCGCAGCAGCAGCATGTGTGTAGTGTCAGCAGCGTGTGTGTGTGTCCGCAGCAGCAGCATGTGTGTAGTGTCAGCAGCAGTGTGTGTGTGTGTGTCCGCAGCAGCGTGTGTGTGTCGTGTCAGCAGCAGCAGCGTGTGTGTGTCCGCAGCAGCGTGTGTGTGTCGTGTCAGCAGCGTGTGTGTGTGTGTCGTGTCAGCAGCAGCAGCGTGTGTGTGTCCGCAGCAGCGTGTGTGTGTGTGTGTCGTGTCAGCAGCGTGTGTGTGTGTGTGTAGTGTCAGCAGCAGTGTGTGTGTGTGTCCGCAGCAGCGTGTGTGTGTGTGTCGTGTCAGCAGCAGCAGTGTGTGTGTGTGTGTGTGTGTGTGTGTGTGTGTGTGTCAGCAGCAGCAGTGTGTGTGTGTGTGTGTGTCCGCAGCAGCGTGTGTGTGTGTGTAGTGTCCGCAGCAGTGTGTGTGTGTGTGTCCGCAGCAGCGTGTGTGTGTCGTGTCAGCAGCAGCAGCGTGTGTGTGTGTCCGCAGCAGCGTGTGTGTGTGTGTGTCGTGTCAGCAGCAGCAGTGTGTGTGTGTCCGCAGCAGCGTGTGTGTGTAGTGTCAGCAGCAGTGTGTGTGTCAGCAGCAGCAGCGTGTGTGTGTGTCGTGTCAGCAGCAGCAGCAGTGTGTGTGTGTGTGTGTGTGTGTCCGCAGCAGCGTGTGTGTGTGTGTCCGCAGCAGCGTGTGTGTGTGTCCGCAGCAGCTTGTGTGTGTGTGTGTGTGTGTAGTGTCAGCAGCAGTGTGTGTGTCAGCAGCAGTGTGTGTGTCAGCAGCAGCAGCGTGTGTGTGTGTCGTGTCAGCAGCAGCAGTGTGTGTGTGTGTGTGTGTGTCCGCAGCAGCGTGTGTGTGTGTGTCCGCAGCAGCGTGTGTGTCGTGTCAGCAGCAGCAGTGTGTGTGTGTGTCGTGTCAGCAGCAGCAGTGTGTGTGTCAGTGTGTGTGTGTGTCAGCAGCAGCAGTGTGTGTGTGTGTGTCAGCAGCAACGTTTTTAAACGTAAGTGTGAACCGGGCCTTATGCTGGGAATACACGGGTTGATTCTGGGGCTCGATTCTGCGCCCAATCGTTTTTGGCGCTCGATTCTGTGGGCAATTCTCTTATCTTCCACTCATTTTTCTTATCTTTTTCCATCGTCCCCAATGCAGAATCGAGCGGCAAAACGATCGAGCGGCAGATCGGACGTGTCGGAAATTATCTATCGAGCCATCTTATCAGTTCAGAATCGAGCCGTGTATTCCCAGCATTAGGTTCGGGCTGATCTCTACTACTTTCAATGTGTACAGTATAAGCTGTTATTCTGTTCCTGTACTGCTAGTAAACTAGCGGCAATGTGTACAGTATAAGCTGTTATTCTGTTCTTGTACTGCTAGTAACCTAGCGGCAGTGTGTGCTGATCTCTGCTACCTCCAGCGTGTACAGTATAAGCTGTTACTCTGTGCCTTTGCTGAGCGTAAACTAGCTGCAGTGTGTGCTGATCTGTTACCTCCAGTATGTACAGTATAAGATGTTGCTCTGTGCCTGTACTGACAGTAAACTAGCTGCAGTGTGTGCTGATCTCTGCTGCCTCCAGCGTGTACAGTATAAGCTGTTACTCTGCCTGTACTGATAGTAAACTAGCTGCAGTGTGTGCTGATCTGTTACCTCCAGTATGTACAGTATAAGGTGTTGCTCTGTGCCTGTACTACTAGTAAACTAGCGGCAGTGTGTCCTGATCTCTGCTACTTCCAGCGTGTACAGTATAAGTGTAACACCTCTGAAATGCTTTAACTGTAAAGAAATCCTCCAGACACCAATCAAGTTCTTTTTAAGAAATATTTGTATTAAATCATATGGATAAAAAAAATTCAGTGACAAAACACATTCATAAACTTCTTCTTAGCAGATGAGTATAGGTAGGCCTCTGTATACATCCGTCTGCTAGGATCAGGGCTAGTTCAGGAAACATATATGTGATGCAGTTTATTTGCATTAACTTGCCAGAATTTTCCTCACACAGTGCTCCGCCATCTGACACTTCTTCACCACTGTCTTTTTAAAGTGGACCTGAATTCTTGCACAGGACAGAAGGAAACTTAGAGAAATGTCTGGCGGTTACCTAGCAACATCCAGGATAGGACAGAATATGTGAAATTGATAATTGTGAATGATCACTTAACATATAAGAAGCACCGCTCTCTCCTCTGTATTTTGTCTGCCAATCTCTTCAGACACTGCACTGCAGTCTTCACTTCTTTTCTGTAATCCTGTCACTTGTTTCTCTGTCTCACTCTTGTATGCTTTGCTGTCCTGTTGTCTCTGTGTCACTGTAATGTCTCTGCTGGTTTCTGTTATCTCTCTCTCTTGTATGCATTGCTGTCCTGCTGTCTCTGTGTCACTGTAATGTCTCTGCTGGTTTCTGTTATCTCTCTCTGTTACAGGTACATTTTAATATCCTTGTCTTTCATTCTTATTGCTTACTGTTTCTCCTCTGGCTTATCTCTCCAGTATTGCTGCTCTTTACTGGCCTGTAGTTGTAAGTGGTCTCTCTCCTCTCCTGTAATGTCTGCAGCTCTCTTTCTCTTCCTTAGATTAGTTTTCAGTAAGTGTTCACTTGTCTGTGGCTCTGCCTTGCTCAGACTGTCTCACCAATGGCTGGTCTCTTCTTGTGTCTCTCCTCTATTTCCTCACAAATCAAGCGTATTTCTTGCTGCAGTACAGTATAGTATCGTGACACATTTTTTTATTTCTTGCTGCATCATCAGATCAGTCTCCACGGCTACCTGGCTCCTCCCCCTCACTAGCCTTCCACTGTCAAACTCAACTGTTACTTCCACCCTGCACATGCCCAGCTTCTCTCTCTTCTTCCCTGCTCATGGGCTCCCCCTGGCGGCACCTGCAGGCTCCCTTTACAGCAGCACTTTACACAAAAAGTAAATGCATCTGTAACCCTTGGTGTGTGTGTCTGTTGCAATGACACACACACAGGGTTACATTCACCCCCTTTTTTTCAAATTGTAGTCCCTACAATTTTTCTTTTAACCAAGTCACATGTTGAGTATTTTTCCATTTTGACTCGTGGTCTAGTTCTGTTTGTGTTGAGCACCTTTGCTCTCCCTTTTCTGACTTCTCAAACTCTTTGTCTTGAGCTACCTTGACGTTTGTAAGCTGAATGGTTTCCGATGAACACTGTGTCCGTTTAGAACGCTTGAGCCGTTGAGGTTGTGGCATCGGTTGCCAATACGATTCCACTTCCTTTCTTCGAGAAGTATCTGTTCTATGTTGTAATACTTCATCTCCTACTAAGAAGTCGTTAATCATTACTTTCTGACTAGGTCCTGGTATTTCTCTATTTATCCGACTACTTTCACAGTCTTCAGCCTTCTGATGGCCTAAATCTTCTGGTGCTCTACCCTGAGCATGAATAATAGGTTCATCTGGATTCTTACTTTTGTTTCCTTCATTACTTCCAGCTTCCAGAAATCTTGCAGTATCACTTGTTCTTCCTGGTTGAGGAACAGATGAATCCTGTTCACAGCTCTGTCTAAATTCTTTATTTAAAGTAGGTTGTACAGGGTATTTTGCTCCTCCTTGTTTCTGGCTGTTCAAGAAGCTCTTCAAGTGATAATCCCCATAGTTTCCCCGAGGCTTAGACGGAATCCAACATCTTGCATCCTTGCTACCTTGAAATGGAGTACCACCAGGACCAGTTAAATTAGCGGCCTCTGTTCCTTTCCTTCCTTTCACAATGTCAAATTCAACTGATTCTCCATGTTTTAGACTGCGAAGATAATGCCTCGGGTTGTTCTTCCTAATGGCTGACCAGTGCACAAACACATCTTCTTTGGTGTCATTCCGATTTATAAATCCATAGCCATATCGCACATGAAACCATTTAACAGTTCCTAGAACTTTGGGTGCGATGACCTTATTTTTCCTCTTCAATGTATCTGCCTTCCATTTCTCTGAGGCTTTCTTGTCTTGTCCTGCCATGCGGGCTACCACTGCAGCATTCTTTAATTTTCTCTGAAAGCTTCTTGCACAGTCTCTAGCAATATGGCCACTATGGTGACAGAGCCAACATCCAGATTCCTCTGTGTTTCTATATCTCCACCTTGGATAATCTCTTTTAAATCCATTTTTCTCCATGTATAGTTTCACTTTGGTCAACTCTTCACTTAGTTCTTTGAGTGTTGTTTTTACTTCTCTCAATTCCCCCTCAGTATTATTGGTTTTGACTTCAACTGTTGAATTTTTATGAGTAATCATAGTGGTGTTTTGTTGCAGCTTTCTCAGCTGATTGGTTTCTTCCTCCTGACTGAGCTTGATAGCTAAGCTTTGAAGTTTCTGGAAATTCAAACTCGGACGATATTCTACTTTCTGTTTTAAGGATCTTTTAATAAAGTTGCTCCTTAATCCCCATATAAACTGATCTCTCAGCCACGCAGAAGAATCTGTGGTAGTTTGTCCTCTTTCTTTTTCCTCTTTTATCTGTAGTCCACTCATTATCTCTTGTAAGGCATTGGCGAACTGAGGAATATTTTCGTTATCCTTCTGAATTCTGTCAACAAATCTTTCTCCACAAATGCAGGTCTGTAGGATCTCCATATATGTCTTCCAATACCTCGATAATTTGTTTCAGCGATGCTGGTGTGGGCAATTTAGCATTAATTACTGTTCGTTGAGCATCTCCCTCCAAAGTTATAACCGCTATTTCCATATGCAGCTCTATGGGCACTTTATAAGCCTGCACAGCACTCTCTATTCTTTCATTCCACTCTCTCAGGGCCATATTATAGCCATTGAACCTTGGTAGATATGCAGCTAACATCCCAATAGCAGTCATGGTGAACACTGATGTGTAGCTTGCTGACCATTCTCCTGCAGCCTGAGTAGCTGAAGCATCATTTCTGGTGGGTAGTGTAGGCTGAGACTCCATCTTCCAGTTTTAAGGCACTTAGGTAATATCCTGCCGACTACGCCAAATGTAACACCTCTGAAATGCTTTAACTGTAAAGAAATCCTCCAGACACCAATCAAGTTCTTTTTAAGAAATATTTGTATTAAATTATATGGATAAAAAAAATTCAGTGACAAAACACATTCATAAACTTCTTCTTAGCAGATGAGTATAGGTAGGCCTCTGTATACATCCGTCTGCTAGGATCAGGGCTAGTTCAGGAAACATATATGTGATGCAGTTTATTTGCATTAACTTGCCAGAATTTTCCTCACACAGTGCTCCGCCATCTGACACTTCTTCACCACTGTCTTTTTAAAGTGGACCTGAATTCTTGCACAGGACAGAAGGAAACGTAGAGAAATGTCTGGCGGTTACCTAGCAACATCCAGGATGGGACAGAATATGTGAAATTGATAATTGTGAATGATCACTTAACATATAAGAAGCACCGCTGTCTCCTCTGTATTTTGTCTGCCAATCTCTTCAGACACTGCACTGCAGTCTTCACTTCTTTTCTTTAATCCTGTCACTTGTTTCTCTGTCTCTCTCTTGTATGCTTTGCTGTCCTGTTGTCTCTGTGTCACTGTAATGTCTCTGCTGTTTTCTGTTATCTCTCTCTGTTACAGGTACATTTTAATTTCTTTGTCTTTCTTTCTTATTGCTTACTGTTTCTCCTCTGGCTTATCTCTCCAGTATTGCTGCTCTTTACTGGCCTGTAGTTGTAAGTGGTCTCTCTCCTCTCCTGTAATGTCTGCAGCTCTCTTTCTCTTCCTTAGATTAGTTTTCAGTAAGTGTTCACTTGTCTGTGGCTCTGCCTTGCTCAGACTGTCTCACCAATGGCTGGTCTCTTCTTGTGTCTCTCCTCTATTTCCTCACAAATCAAGCGTATTTCTTGCTGCAGTACAGTATAGTATCGTGACACATTTTTTTATTTCTTGCTGCATCATCAGATCAGTCTCCACGGCTACCTGGCTCCTCCCCCTCACTAGCCTTCCACTGTCAAACTCAACTGTTACTTCCACCCTGCACATGCCCAGCTTCTCTCTCTTCTTCCCTGCTCATGGGCTCCCCCTGGCGGCACCTGCAGGCTCCCTTTACAGCAGCACTTTACACAAAAAGTAAATGCATCTGTAACCCTTGGTGTGTGTGTCTGTTGCAATGACACACACACAGGGTTACATAAGCTCTTACTCTGTGCCTGTACTGATGGTAAACTAACTGCAGCATGTGGTGATCTCTGCTGTCTCCAGCGTGTACAGTATAAGCTGTTGCTCTGTGCCTGTACTGATTGTAAACTAGCTGCAGTGTGTGCTGATCTGTTACTTCCAGTATGTACAGTATAAGGTGTTGCTCTGGGCCTGTACTGACAGTAAACTAGCTGCAGTGTGTGCTGATCTCTGCTACCTCCAGTATGTACAGTATAAGCTGTTGCTCTGTGCCTGTACTGATTGTAAACCAGCTGTATTGTATGTACAGTATTAGCTGTAAAGCCTGGTACACACATACAATTTTGAATAGCCAATTTTACTACTTCTAGGTATTATGAGAGCTCAGCTCTGTTCACAGTATTCAAAGTCACTTGGCTACATACTACATGTAGTGGTAAAATTGGTCAGTGAGTGACCAATCAAAATTAAATGTGTGTATGCAACTTTATTCTATGCCTATACTGATAGTAATCTATCTAATTGAAGGCTAGGGGGCTCCATCCAACATTTTGCTGGGCAGGCCCATTATTATTAGGTTACACCGCTGTTAAGTTCATGTAACTTGGTCCCACCCATGGCCACACCCATTTTTGCCACGGCACACTGCGCGCACCGCAGGTCCTTCCCAGCCAGTGCTCATTGGTGCCCTGGATCTTTTAGGATCCTAGCAACGCCCCTGTTTACTATAAAAGGATTCTACTGTAATTCCTTCAGACTGGCATCTTGCTACTAATTGCCCTATTTCCTCTGGGTGCTGCGTATGTTTGCAAATTGAACGTGGCCCCCATGCTGCTGCAAAGATGAATTGATATAGCCATGCCATGCACAGCTATGGGGATTCGGATATGTGTGTGCATCGGGTGTTGTGGGGGGGGGGGGCTGTTGTTGCCGGGAGGGGGGGGGCCACATCCAGATTCCGCATCGGGGCCCAGAGGTTTGTAGCTACGCCACTGCTTGGAGGCACCACTATCTACTTAATACTGAGGTTCTTCTAACTACCTAATGCTTGGAGGCACCACTAGCTACTTAATACTGAGGTTCTTCTAACTACCTAATGCTTGGAGGCACCACTAGCTACTTAATACTGAGGTTCCTCTAGCTACCTAATACTTGGAGGCACCACTAGATACTTAATACTGAGGTTCCTCTAGCTACCTAATACTTGGAGGCACCACTAGATACTTAATACTGAGGTTCCTCTAGCTACCTAATACTTGGAGGCACCACTAGATACTTAATACTGAGGTTCCTCTAGCTACCTAATACTTGGAGGCACCACTAGATACTTAATACTGAGGTTCCTCTAGCTACCTAATACTTGGAGGCACCACTAGATACTTAATACTGAGGTTCCTCTAGCTACCTAATACTTGGAGGCACCACTAGATACTTAATACTGAGGTTCCTCTAGCTACCTAATACTTGGAGGCACCACTAGATACTTAATATTGAAGTAACTTTTTTTTTTTTTTACCTAATGCTAAGGGACACCTGTTGTTACCTATAACGGGCAAGGGAAGTAAGGAAGAAGTGACAGCCAGCATACTTGCGGTGCAGTTCGGCAGGTGTTTGTAGGTCCATGGAGGGCAAAGTCTAAGGTGCCAGGACATCTGTGCCAATATGCCTATTCACCTCTCTGTGAGGTAAATCCGGGCCTGATCCCCAGCACAGGAGGTGAGGATGAATCTGCACAGCGGTGGCAGAAGGCCTCGCTGAGCTTCTAACCCTTCCCTGCTCTGCCCTAAACAAGAAATGAAATATTTGGCTTGAGCTGCGGGTGAGTTGTGCAAGCTCCATGTGATTCAGTCTTTCCAGCTCGCCCCTTTTGTGAGTTTCGGCTGCTCTATAAAACATTCTTCCATAAACACATCTGACATTTTGTTTTATCTATGTTACGAGCTTGGCAAAGACAGACGAGATGCTAATGCAGCTGCTGCTGTTTATTCATAATGGCCGCTATGTAAACTGGGTCAGAGTGCTCCAAGAATTGTTCAGTCCACATGTTTTGATTTTTTTTTTTTTTCTTCTATTTTTGTGCTTTTTTATGATCGTTTTTTTTTTTTTTTTTTGTCAATTCACCTGTTTGTGTCAAATGTTGGCTTCAGGAAATGCGTATTTAATTTATTGCTATCTTTCCTCCCCTCATTGAGGTTATTTGCAGTGCTTCCTGTCTAGACAGGAAGTGGAGAAATCTCCTAGCAACAGAGACGCGTACGAGAGGAATTGTCGAGGGAGACTTGGGCGCAGGATACAGCCGGTATATGGATGATCCTGCTGCTGCACAAGTCCCGGCGGCGTTAAATACTATTTCCCCTTCAGGCCACCATGGATGGTGAGGAATGAAATAATTTGGCTTCCAGCAATTGCTGGAGGCCGAATTATTGTGTTTTAAGAGTAACTTCAGCTCCGTCTTCTGACGACACCGAAGTTACTCCCTGTGTGCCCAAGTCTCCTGCGCTGGAGTCACTGTGTTTGACAGAGACAACAGTAAACAGGACATTTTTTTTCCCACACAGTAGAGAAGAGTTGGTGTACGACACTTTTGCAACTTTGGTCCCTTGAAATGATTGTCCGTGATTGTTTCAGACATCTTTGCAGAATGTTTACGGTTGTCCTACTCACAGCAGCTCGCTCTTGTTTATTCTCCACTCCCCATAGGCTGAATAGTCGAGCAGCATGTTTGTACAGGGAAAGGTTACTTTAAATAATGAATGTTTTGGGGATCCAGTGTGGCCAGTCGGTATCAATCTTATTGATTGGGCAAGGGCGTTTTATTGATCCTGTGTGTGGTGGAAGATGGATGACTGCTTAACTTTATGCTGCATCAGTTTATACAGAGCTGGTGGTGGAGATGGTTTGATCAGTTTTGGGAAAGGTGTGAAATGCGCCCCCTGGAGGATGGTGCCTTCATTGGCCTTTTCCAATGGATGTTTTTCTCCACTAACGCTGGTTGTTTCCTAATCGGGTGGTGTTAGTAAGAGTTGATTGGTCCTGTGTGAAGTGTGGTGTGTGTTGTGCTGGACTGATCTGAGTTGGTTCTCAGTGGCTACTGATCATAATTGGATGTGATTGCGCAGTGTTCTCCCCAGAAATTTTATCCAGCCGGGTGGTATGAAAACGTAGACTGGTGAGATGAGAGAATGCAGGGCCGGTGCTTCTCTGCACACCTCTGCTTACAGCAGAGGAGGAGGTGAGTCAATGACAGCCGGGTGCTCACCAACTAGCCGGGTGGTGCACCCGGCTAAAAGAGCCTGGGGAGAACACTGTGTTGTGTATCCGGTATCTTGCTTTGTCCTGGTTCCCCTCCTCATGTGTATGTACCTAACAGGGGCGCCGCCAAGGTACTAACAAACCAAGCTCCATCTTGGGACCTTATTTTAGCAGGAGCCTCTCCAAGCTGGGCTGGCTGCCCCTTTGCCCTGCAGTCCCGGACTTCAGCCCCACCCCGTGTGTCCCCTTCCTCTCTGTGCTTCGTAGTCCTCTACAATAACTCACATGGCCCTGATCCAGCACGGAATTTCACCGCTCTCTTGCCGGTGGATGAGGTGACACAGGGAACAGAGCTGGCAGTGTTCCGCCTTTTAGAACAGATTCAGGTTAAGAATAATTAACTGGGGACTACCTGTATTTCACTAATCACTTATTAGGTATGTATTCCTGGTACTGAGTATGACCCTTTTTTTTGCCATCGGGATTCTTCAGACATTTTTGGTCCATATTGTCATGATGGCATCATGCTGTTTGCTCCGCCCACATGTCACAGCCACACCCATTTTTTCACGGCATCGTGCTCCGTGCGCCACTCCATTTGGTGGGGAGGCCACGTCCATTTTTTAAATTAGGTGCCGCTTGGGGACACTAAAACCTTTTCTGCACCCCTGGCACCTGAGCAGACAAAAAATCGGACTGAAACCTGAGCCATTGTACATGTGTACTTTTGGCACCATCCTATTGGTTACCCTCCAGCAAATCGAAGTGACTGATTTGACTGTCCTTCAATAGAACCCACAGATCCCCTTGTGTGAACCAGTCTAGATAAACAATGAATATATACAGTAGCTTGTACTTTTCCTGTGTACTTTTTAAAATTAGACACTTCTAAGCATGCTAAAAAGTTCAAAAATTTCCTTTTTAAATATTTTATAAATCTGCCTGTAAGGGACATTTTAGGAAGTGAGTCACTGAGGAAATCAGGTGGGTGTTGAGTGAAAATATCTAATGGTGTGAAAGATTTTTTTTTTTCTTTTGTTTTGTTTTCACACCCGAGGCGTCATGGTGAACTTGACGAGCTCAGACTTCACATCCTCCTTTAGTGAGTTACAGGCCATGTGTCCTCTTCATCTTTGGTATTTGCGTTTTTGATGTGTTACTGTTTGTTCATGACTACAATGATTTGTATGCTTCCATGGCAACAGGCACTCTGTGGTTTCCTCTTCCTGCTGCATTCGCTTCTGACCTGGCTTTCTGAGAATTTAGGTCTACATTACTCTTTTTTTTTGTGTAAGACTGTACCTGAACTTTATCTTCCTTCTGGCCTGCACCCCTGCTAAGTATAATTTACTTGTTTTTTCTAGTCCCAGGACTGAGGTACACCATCTTGAAACTTCCGTCATCCTTGTCAAACATCTGGACCATAAAAAGTTTTTTTAGAGCAACCAGTTTTCTTTTTCAGCATGCAGATTTCTGCAGGCTTGGTCCATTGTTGACCAATACCTTTTTGCAAACTTACCTCTTTCCCACTAGCTAACATGTGCACAGACCTGATTTCGTGCACTCACTACGACCCACAATGGCGGAGCTAGTACTAATTAACTTGACGGGAAATGGTTTGTGTTGTGCGATTAAATGTTCCCAGTAATGTTACATCGCAATGCACACTAAAGCATTTCTTGATATGAAACGTAAAATGAAAACTATGGACATTGCATCAAAATGGGTATAATCCATGTCTGGTGTGAAAGGCAGTGCTGTGGAGTAAGTCGAGGAGCCAGAGCAATTTTTGGGTACCTGGAGCCGGGTGGTCACCAAAACTAGCCGGGTGGAGCACCCAGCTAAAAGAGCCTGGGGAGAATACTGTACTTAAGTCGCTACTGGGATTTTATACCACTGAACCATAAAATAAGGATGGAGGAGACTAGCTGGAGACATGGGGACAACGGGCAGGGATAGTTGATGAGGCAAATAATTCCAAGTTAACACAGGATCTTGCAGCTTGGAAATGAACCTTCAAAACTTGCCAAGGTGAATTTCGATTAGACCTTTGGCCTACTCTTGCATCAACTTGGAAATGTTTGCATCTCATTGACCCTCCTTAGCAGGGGAAACAGAAGAGTGAAGGAAATAAGGGGGTGAAGAGGTGGGGGAGTCTAGAAGGCAGAAGGTAAATGGGTCAAATGAGGGAGATAGTTGGAGATACAAGAGGAGGAAAAGAGTTGTGGAAAACCTACATGAGAACAAGAGAGGAGATCAAGGGAGGATGTAGATAATTGGTGGTACAAGAGGTGTCGGGGAGGAAGGAGAAGGAAAGCTGGAGTCACAAGGATGGTGAGAGGTACAAGAGAAGGTCGGGAGTAGCAGATGGGGCAGGAGACCAAGAAGGTGGGAATACAGCTGACCTCATAGAAGATCAAAGAAGCAAAGAAACAGGACTGGAGTGTGCTAGATTATTGCATTTCCCTAAAAATAAAGTGTCAGACACTTTCCAACCTCATGTAAAGTGTCCCCTGTAGGGAGGGGGTATGGAGGCTTCCATATTTGCTTTTAAACAATGCCAGTTCCCTGGCTGCTCTGCCAGTCTCCTGCCTCTCATGCCATGAACCACTGATCTAGAACAAAGATACAGATCAGGTGCTCTAAGGATTGACTACACTGACCGCATGCTGAGGAGAAGTCCAGTTCCTGTAGACCTCCCTGAGACTAGAGGATTCTGGGTTTGGTGGACGTATGGAGACCCCTAATAATAATGTCCATGGAACTGGCACTTTTAAAGATGCAAAAGTAATGCCCTCGCTCTAGACCTAGTCGATTCTTAGCCTTCCTCTGTATACGTGCGAGCCAGTACAAAACCAGTACAAAACCACGCCATTACATTAGTTCCCCTTTTCAAAGATGATCTGCAGATTGGGAAATCGTTTTTTTTTTGTTTGTTTTTTTTGGGTGTATGTGCAGTCACTCATTTATTTTTATATGTTTGCATCAGTGCATGAAGGTTTGTCTGTTTCTAGAGAATAAGGAGTAAGGAAAGGTCAAAGTCATGTCAGCAGTTAAAAAAAAAAAAAAAATGACCTCTAGAATGAGGAAGTTTTCAAGTGAGTAACCAAGCAGCTCAGGGTGACCCAAACCACTCGAAATGTATAGGGGGATAAAAGGAACCAAAAAGCCCTCCTACTAAAAAAAGCAAAGCTTGGTGTAATTTACCTTCTTAAAACAGAAGGAAATTAAAAATTCAGTGATAAGTGAACATTTGTGGTTACCCACAATGCACTACTACTGAATATGCAAATTATCCCTTTTCGCCTTTGTTAAGCCAAGCAAGCATCTAGAACTGCTGGTGTATAGCAAGCCTATAGCTTTAAGTTTTACACAGCCATATCCAACCCACATGTAGACAGCCTGGTGACCACATTCCTGGCAGGCTCTGCTTTGGTGATGGAGGGGATATGGGTCAGGCAGTTTAGCAATACTTTTCCTGTTAGGGGCTCGTGTGGATTTGGTGTGGCCTGTTTTTGGGTGCTGGATCGACAGAGGATTGGCCATAATATTGTTAACACTCTATTTTGGGCTTGCAACCATTTTTTGTTGATGGTTTTTAGCACCTTTTCCCTGTCAATCACCTAACGGTAACGAATCCCCTTGTTGACATCCAACACTAGCCTCCCTACCAACACTACTCACAGATGAGGTGGGGAGGCTTGGGCTAAACTCTCTAAATACATACAGGGTGCATTTCTCTGTTTTCCTTCTGTTCTGTGCAAGAGTTCAGGTCCAGATTTTTGTTTTGTTGTTTGCTAATCTGTTTGGGCTTTTAGTTGGTTAGAAGTGGAAGTATTTGTCTGGGATCTTCAGGAGGGGGGCCTCAAGGTGGGCGTCCTCACTGCACGGATCTTCTTCCTCCAAAGAGGGGGTGTGGCATAACGCCTGCAGAATGCTGCTCACTCCTTCAATGTGGCGTGCAGCTGTACGGAAAGCATGGGGGTATTACAAGATGTATTTACATGTTTCTTTTCCTGTTGGGTTTTGGCGTCCGGGTATTGAAGCTGTTCGGAGTTGCTCTTTAACACTCTGGTTGTGTACTTTTGTAGCGGCGTCAGAGGAGAGCCGTTCCCCAGAGAGCAGCCAGAACGTGTTGGAGGAAAGTCAGTAGAACCAGTTTGTACAGTGATCTGGGCTTCCTTGTAAGAGCAGAGGGAACAGAGGGGTGTTTGTTCAGCGCTGAGAACAATGAGTCAGCTGCATGGATCCTCTCTGGGTGGAGATCAGTGATTTTATTCATTAGCAGCCCTGGAACTGCCTGTCAGGTCCTCTCCTCCGCTAATACGTAACCGACCGGTTTCGCTGCAGAAATCGCCGGAGGCGTGAATGAGACGGGCGTCGCCCAGGGGTCCAATAAACCATTCCTGGGCGGTTATTAAAGAGAAAGTTATACCAGGAGAAAGTAAATTATTTAGGATACCCAATTTTATGGTAATTTTCCTGCTTGCAGCCTCAAACACTTCCTATATCTATATTTTACTGTTTACTAATCTGTAGTCCCGCCCCCCTAGTGATGTTTAGCCTAGGCTGTTTAGCTGTGTATAACTCTCCACCTAGAGCATTCTGGGAGACCAGAGATCTTTTCTGCTTTCTTTAGAACTCCTATGGTGCCCATACAGGGTATAATTCTTTTTTTTTTTTTTTCGATAAGATAATTTTGTTTGATTATTACGTTAGATCGAATATAAAGATTTTTCCAACATGTCTGATCGGATTTTTACTGAAAAAAAGGGATAATCGATTCTATTTTCTTGATAAAAAAAAAAGATTCTTTTAAACTCTCATTTGATCGTTTTGGTTGAATAAATTGAACATTTTTATTGTACCGGATGGTCACCAGTAATAAACAAACATTCCATAGTGTTACACCTGCCAGTGGTAAAGATGTTGCCATCTGTGATAAATTTCAAAATGTCAGTTGGGGTGAGGGGAGTAAAAAAATAAATTGTTCTTTTGACCACAGTTCCTCTTTAATAGACTTGGTTTAATGACATTCTAGTCATTCCAGGCTTGCATGCGGGATTAATGCAAATTGTATGCAACCTGGCATTATGCCAATTCAATTCCAAGGTGATTTCAGTTTATGGAAAATATGTAGCTTAAAGAGTCTGAAGCGAGAATAGATCTCACTTCAGACCTCATATATAGCAGGGGCACGTGTGCCCCTGCTAAAACGCCGCTATCCCGCGGCTTAACGGGGGTCCCTGTCCCCCAAATCCCCTCCGTAATGCGGGGGAGCGCTTCCGCATTGGGGCAGGGCTAACCGCCGCAGCCCTGCCCCACGCGCGTCTGTCAGCGCGAATCTCCGCCTCTCCCCCGCCCCTCTCAGTCTTCCTTCATTGAGAGGGGCGGGGGAGAGGCGGCGATGCGCGTCTGATAGACGCGACTGGAGGCAGGGCTGCAGCCGTTAGCCCTGCCTCCAGGAAGACATAAATCGCGACCAAATCTGCGACTAAGGTATGCGGGGGGTGGGTTGGGGGGTCAGGGACCCTCGTGCAGCCGCAGGATAGCGGCGTTTTAGCAGGGGCACACATGCCCCTGCTATATATGAAAGCTGAAGCGAGATTTAGTCTCGCTTCAGTGTCTCTTTAAGGCTACTTACACACTAAGACATTGCGTTTTAGGGGACGTTATGGTCGCATAACATGCCCGTAGCGCAACGCATGGTGGTGTTGAAGTTGGACGTCAGATTGAGCTGCGTTATGCGGCTCTCAAAGCAGCTGCTCCAGGTTAGTGATAAGAAGTCCGGATCTTTTTAAGGATTCGGATCATTTGAATCGGATCATTGAAAAGATCCGGATCTTTGAACCGAATCATTTGAATCATGTTACTAGGGAAGCAGACTGGGTGAAATGACTAGCAGGACAGGACTTTCCCTGCACTGTACATTCTGTATGTTCCTGTTTCTTCCAGACAGACATCCACTGTGAACCGAATCTTTCATTGTGATGATTCGACTCACAAAAAAGATCCGGATCAAATGAACGATTCACTCATGATCCGGACAACACTACAGTCCCACCATGAGTCACCACAGTGCAGTGAATATTAGCCATGTGGCTGGTCGGAGGAGGAGGGGAGACCCTCCTCCTCCAACATTACTGAGCATGTGCAAACAGTCTAACGTGGCTTAGCCGAGTATATCGTACAGCACGCAGCACTTTGTTTAAACGTGCTGCGTTACTATGTAACGCAACGTGTGCACTGTGAACAGCACATTGCTTTTACAGTGCTGTGAGGCTGCGTTACTGGCTGCTGTAACATGGGACTTTAACGTCCCACTGTGAAACCAGCCTAAGAATAGACCAATCAAGATTTTGTGTCTATCTGCATTTGTTTACTAAAACGTTAATTTAAATAGTGTAAAACACACACAGACATACACAACACACGACGACACACACAGACACACGAACACACACAAGCGGTCCAGCCAAATCCTACCTTGCCAAGATTGGAATGGGCCATTTTTCAAGCTGCATGCGTTTGTATACAGAGATTGCAAATAATTCAGCGGCGATGCAGGATTCTTCAATCCCCTTGACCAGGCCTAATTTTGATTGGTTAAAAGTCCAGCTGCATACAATTTGTGTTATATCCGCATGCAAGTAGAAATTATTTGCGTCTGATCCTGTACCATAGTCAGCTGTTATATAACTGGACGTATACTTAAACAAAATCCTGTTATAAAATCTTCCCAAAAAGTTTCCTTTTTGTAACAGTTTGCTTTTTTCCTACGTTATTTTATTTATTTTTTTGCCTACATGAAAACTGCTTATTTTGTAACGATTACCGGTCTGTTGATTGTTTTCCTTGATTGTTTTGCTTATTGTTGTCATCATCCCCCCCCCTTGAACTCCATAAATAATGTTAAGGTTGCCATCATATCGACCAACAGATACATCCCTTTCTGATCTAATCTGATCCGAGAGGGATCTATTGGCTGCCCATACACGGCACACAGATTTTGAATTGATTTCATCATGAAATCTATTCACAACCTGTGGAGCTGCCGCTGCCTCGCCGCCTCTGCTCCCCTGGCCGCCCGCAATACATTACCTGCCTGCCGGCGCGAGTCCCCAGGTCACCGCAGTCTCTTGCTTCTTTCAGCGTCCTCCTCCATCTTCTCTTCACTTCCTGTCTCCTCCTGTGACAAGGTAGTTCAAACTGTAGAGCGCCCCCGCAGGACGGGACAGGAAGTGGATAAAGTTCCCTGCTCTTATGGCTGAGCCTTTTGTGCTTACACTTGGCCCCCTGCACAGCCCCTGCCTCGTCATTGCTCCTCCATTCTCTATAGAACAGTACATGCTGATCAGCTGGAGGCAAGCAGTGTGTCTGTACATCACTTGCCCTGCAATGTCTCCCTAACTATTGCACAATGACTGTTGAGGACAACGTTTAGCTGGCAGTGTGCACAGGGCTTTTGTTTGGTGGCTGTCTGGAGTTTAAAGTGGACCTGAACTCTTGCGCGGGACAGAAGGAAAATATAGAGAAATACCCCCTGTATGTATTTAGAGAATTCCCCCTCATCTGTGACTAATCACAAGTTGTAATTTGCTGTCAAATGTCAGTTGGCTGTCTCGGTAGAGCAGCTAATTTGTAAACACAGGATGGTAACCTTATGTCTGCTTCTATGAAAGCAGGAAGTAGACACACTGCAGATTTTATTGCAGGATTTTTATCAGCTGTAACAAAGAAATGCTTTTCATTAAAGGTTATTATGCTGTTACTTATCTTTTAGAGCAGAGAGGAAGTTTTGAGTTTTGGGAGGTTAGGTTTAGGCATTAGGTGGGGGAGGGGGTTTCAATGAGAGAGGCTGCTGGGAACTGCATAGTAAATGGCCGTAAATGTAATTGCTGACAGCTTACTGCTAGTGGCACCACGCGCAAATTGCCACCCGTTGTAGCAAACTGATCAGATAAAGATCCCTCCACACACTGCTCACAGATTTTCAATCAATTTTTTCGGCATGACAAATCGATCAATATTATTAATTTTGATGCGGTATTATTTTGCGCTATAGATTCCTGTCAGATTCTAAAACCTTAAAGTGAACCTCCGGACTAAAAATCTACTCAGCAGAACTGAAAAGGCTTGATGTTTCTTTAACAGATTCACAGCATCAGAACTTTTTTCTTACCAAAGCATCATTTTTAGCTGCATTTTTAGCTAAGCTCCACCCATAAAAGAAAACTGCCCGGGCTTTTTTTCCCTGATGCTGTGCAAAGCATGATGGGATATCCTATGTTGTTGTTCATGTTGCCTAGCAACTGGGAGGGGTGATCAGGACACAGGACAGTTGGAACTGTCTCATGCTCCCTGTCACCTCCTTTCAACCAAAAAAATGGCTGCCATCATGAAATCAAACGTTTGCCTGTTCTTTTAAAACAGGGTGAGTAAGAGATTATATTACCTATCTATTTTAATTAACATAACTAATGTAACTTAATAGCAGTATGTTTGTTTAGGGTTTTGAAAAGGCGGTCCTGCCTCTCCTTAAACACAAAACAGAAACCCAGCTAGACCCGTATCAATTTGCACACAGGGCAAACAGGTCGACCGACGACGCCATAAACATCTGTCTGGAGCTCGTCAACAACCACCTTGACAAACCAAACTCATACGCCAGGGTCCTCCTTCTCGACTTCAGCTCGGCTTTCAACACCATTAGTCCCCATATACTACAGGAGAACCTGGCCGAGCTCGGGGTCCACCCCACACTCCAACTGTGGATCAATGACTTCCTTATAAACAGATCCCAGGTGGTTAAGCTGGGCTCCACCTCCTCGCAACCAAAGACCACCAACACGGGGGCCCCACAAGGCTGCGTCTTGTCGCCATTCCTGTTCTCCCTGTACACGAACAATTGCAGATCCTCGGCAAACTCTGTCAAGGTAATCAAATTTGCAGACACCACCATAGTCGGCCTGATCTCCAACAACGACGAGCAGGCATACCGCCAGCAAGTGGACAGAATTTGCGACTGGTGCAGGGAGAACAAGCTGGTCCTCAACAACGCAAAAACCGTGGAGATTATCTTTGACTTTAGGAAACATGCCTCCCCCCCACCCCCACTGCACATTGGAGGTACGACAGTGGAGGAAGTGCCCGGTGTCCGACTCCTGGGCACAACAATCTCCAACACCCTGAAGTGGAAGGCTAACACTGTCTCCACCCAGAGGAAAGCCCAGCAGAGGCTCTACTTCCTCCGCCAACTGAAGAAGTTCGGCATGTCTCAAAAACTCCTGACGAACTTCTATACCGCAACCATTAAATCCGTCCTCTGCTCTTCCATCCTTGTCTGGTACGCTGGCTCCACCGAAGGCGACAGACACAAACTACAGAGGGTCATGAGGTCAGTGGAAAGGATCATCGGGAACACATTCCCTGCCCTAGACTCCCTCTACAATGCCAGACTACGCTCCAGAGCACTGAAGATTGCCAGGGATCCCTCCCATCCTGGCCACCAGTGTTTTAATCAGCTCCCCCTGGGGCGGAGGTATCTGAGGTACCGGTCCATCGCACCAAAGACCACGAGACACAAAAACAGCTTCTTCCCCTCGGCTGTAACTACACTGAACTCCATAAACTCTGCCATGCTCTCCCCCCGCTGACTGAGCCCCCCCCCCCCCCTCACCCTTGACTTTCTGCTTGTAACCCACCTGCCAGATGTGGAAAGCAAAAGTAGTATGTTTATGTTTGAATCCATTTGTGTTTAGGAACTCTTATGTATATGTATAGGTTTTTGTTCGATGTAGTGATGCCACTAGGCTCTATGCCATGCTGTTTCTTATGTTTCTATGTACATGCCCTGTACTCATGTGCCAAGCCCAATTCCGGGCACGACCCAGTCGTGCTTGGCGAAATAAATGCGATTCTGATTCTGAAGTTCCTCTTTAACGAAATGCAAATAGTTATGTCTTGCATACAGATTGCATAAAGCTTGAAATCTGGCCTATCAAAAACCGCTTCCTCCTGTTTCTGATTGGTCAAATTCAAAGCTGCATACAATTTGCATTTGTTTTGCATGCAAGGCGGACCTTATTTGCATTCTTTACCATCTCACTATGTAGACGTGGCTAAGGAGGCGTGGCGGGTGCTTGAGGCTATGATGACAATATACTGTAATAGTCTCGTTAGCCTGGGATGTGATAAGGTAAGGCATGTGATATATTTATTTCTGAAGATGATCTAACGGGATCTGACAGTCTATGTGGTTTTCTCTCTCCAGCTGGCGGGCACGGCCGTCCTCGGCATTGGACTATGGCTGCGGTTCGATGGCCAGACGAGGCCCATATTTGAAACCGACACAGAAGCCAAGACGTTTTATACCGGTAAGTCCTGTATCTGTTTTGGACGGTATATCTTTAAAGGACAACTGAAGTGAGAAATATATGGAGGCTGCCATATTTATTTCCTTCTATACAATACGAGTTGCCTGGCAACCCTGCTGAGCTATTAGGATGCAGTAGTGTCTAATTAATGTCAGAAACAAGCATGAAGCTAATCTTTCGCATCTGACAATGTCAGAAACACCTGATCTACTGCATGCTTGTTCAGGGGCGATGACTACCAGTATTAGAGGTAGAGGATTAGGCTAGCCAGGCAACTGGTATTGCTTAAAAGGAAATAAATATGGCAGCCTTCATACCTCTCTTGCTTCAGTTACTCTTTAATTCACTGAGCATTACACAGTGTTCTCCCCAAGCCCTATTAGCCGGGTGCTCCGCCCGGCTAATCCTGGTGAGCGCCCGGCTGTCGCGGCTCTCTTTATCAGAGCAGCACATACAGAGGGGGTGGGGCCAGCCAACTGGGCAGGGAATAATAAAGGGGTGGGATCACACACTCGCAGCTCTCTGGTCCCGCATCGGAAGAGAGTGTGAAAAAGTCTCTTGTACCAGTGTACAGTGCTGCTGCCCCCTAGAGTTTGCTGCATGAATTACCATCATGCACACCTGGATCATGTAATTCAGGCAGCACACTCTAGGGAGCAGCAGCGCTGGTCAATGGTACGTTGCACAATCTTTCTCACACTCTCCCTCTGCTACTTCGGACACACGGGCTGGCGATCTGCAAGTGTGTGCATCCCGCCTATATATTATTCGTTGCTTTCCTGTCTGGCCCTGCCTCCTCTCCCCTGCTGCTGCCATACCAGAGGTATGCTTTTTGTGTGTGTGTGTGTGACTGTGTGTGTGTGTGACTGTGTGTGTGTGTGACTGTGTGTGTGTGTGTGACTGTGTGTGTGTGTGACTGTGTGTGTGTGTGACTGTGTGTGTGTGTGACTGTGTGTGTGTGTGACTGTGTGTGTGTGACTGTGTGTGTGACTGTGTGTGTGTGTGACTGTGTGTGTGTGTGACTGTGTGTGTGTGTGACTGTGTGTGTGTGTGTGTGTGTGTGTGTGTGTGTGTGTGTGAAGGAATGTGTACACAGCAGCACCCAGCAATCATGTGTCAGAGGAGCACACATACCCTGTGCAAGGGTACTTGGGGAAGTTCTGCCCAGTAGCACAAACCCACTCCAGCTGCGGTGGAAAAATCCGAGGCCAGTTGGGACTGTGCTGCTGGGCAGGTGCAGTGCAGTGGAGCTCTGTGGAACTTCGGTGGTCCAATCACTGTATTGGGGTGGGGGGTGGGGGGAGAGAGTCTCCTTAGGATTCAGAGTTTACCCTCTCCTGATGCAAGTACCCAAACTGGGACCTTTTACAGAAAAATGCCCTTTCTTTATTTGGCACAAATAAACAACAAAAATCCGTATAAATTCATAAGCCCTAAAGGGATGTTTCGGAGACGAGAGTCTTGACTCCTGAATAGTAGAGGGAGGGTTCTGTGTGAGTAGAGATGGCGAACCTTTGGAGACTGAGTGCCCAAACTGCAACCCAAAATCCACTTATTTATCACAAAGTACCATCATGAAAATTCATACTGCATACTGAGGTTTTAGTTATGGAAACATTCATACATTAAAGGACACCCTACATATGCACCCCACATACGCATAGCAGCAATTACCCTACAAATGGAATGCATCAATTACCCCGCTATGAAATGCATCAATTACCCCACATATGAAATGCATCAATCACCCCACATATGAAATGAAGCAACTACCCCGCATTTGAAATGCATCAATCATAATTATAAAATTCAAATCACATCTGTCATTGAATATGCTTTATGTGGTTTGACAAACCAACAACGTATGTGCCAGGAGTGGTGAACGTTATCTCTCGTTGCAGGGGTGTACATCCTGATCGGTGCCGGAGCACTCATGATGGTGGTCGGTTTCCTCGGCTGCTGTGGTGCGATCCAGGAATCGGAGTGCATGCTGGGACTGGTAATTTTTTATATCCTTACAAATTTCCATTTTCCCTAAGGGCCCATTTCCACTGTAGCCGCACGCATCTGCGCGATGCGCAGCGGCACTTCCGGGTCTGCGGTTACGCTGACTAATCCCATGAGCCGTGCCATGCACGGCTATGGGATTCACAAAGATTCGGATGGAAATGCCGGCCGAATCGATAACGCAAGCGATTCGGCCGGCGGTGCCATTGTTCTCTATGGCAGAGTTTCCCTGCACGATTTGCCTGCGGGGAAACTGCGGATTCGGAGCGAAAACCGCTCTAGTGGAAACTGACCCTTATAGTTCAGTAACGCACTGAAGCGAGTAGTGGAGGGGCTGGGATTCTCCCAGCTTAGTTCCTCCCTTCTGGCAGCCATAGTATTATCATTCTAGATGCTCAGTAAGATGCCATGGCTTCTGGAGTGCGTTCGTTTTGGGTCAATCAGATTCTTACACTTCTTGCCATTTTTTTTTTCCTTATTGGCCCATTTCCAAACTGCATACTGATTACTGTCAATTTGCATGAAAGACAAAAAATCATTTGCATATTACTGACCATCTCTCATTGTAATAAAATATGTTGTTAAAGGGAACCCGAGGCGGCACATTTTGCTAAATAAAAACACACTGCCTGAGCCCGGGGGGCTGGCCGGATCCGGTAGCCGCAATTCCTGCCGCTTCTGTGTCCAGCAAGCTCTTAGTTTCATTTTTGTGACCCCTGGTCACAGAGCGGGGGGTGCAGGGAGGCGGGGGAGTGGCCATACAGAGAACGAGCTGCCCAATCACAGCTGGGGAAACATTTCTGGAACACCCCCAGTGAGCGCTTAGCAGTGCTTCTTGTTCATAAAACGCCCTTTCCACCTAGAGATGTCGACAGGCTGCTTAAAGAGGAGCTGTCAGCCATACTATCTCAGGAAAAAAAAAACAAATATATAAGTAGATAAATACTTGCTCTACTTACATAACACATGTGTGGCGCTGTCCACGTTATGATTCCTGTGAATTTTATAAAGGAAAAGTAGAGAATCCTAGTCTAGACAGTTTTCATATTTACTGTGGCTATTTTGAAGCTAGTCCTGATGTAGGGCCCGTTCAGACTGCAAAACGTGGATGGCCATGCGTACGAACGCACGCCATCCGCGTTTGTGTGCGTTGCGCGGCTGATCCCATCACTGAAAAGTGAATGGGACAGCCGCGCGGTTTTGTAAAATCTGCGTGCAGCATGCGTTCCCGGACCGCACAGGTCCGGAACGCATGCAGTGTGAACATCACAGTGCAGTCTATGCACTGTCTGATGTCGTGCGTGTCTGCCTTCTGCACGCGTTTCCAAAACGCGGCTGGAAACGCGTGCAGTCTGAACAGGCCCGTAATATCCGCCCTTAGTCTCCTCTGCCCTTATTTGCCCGCCCTTCACTATAGAAAGTGCATTGTTTCAGCCTGAGAAATTTTGGCCAATCAGAGAGGAGCAGAGGTGTGGGAGGGCAAAACAGGAGGAAAAGAGGCTTCAGCCAATAAGGCTGCATTAGTGAAGTCTGAGGGGAAGTAGAGAAGCAAAAGGAAAACCCAGCATGCCCTTTTGTGTACCAAATAAGTCATGTAAACTGGGGAATGATCATTTATCAACAAGAAAAGTAATAGTGATTTTAACATTTGGGTTGCCTGATTAGCATCCTTATTACTTGTTTACCAGATAAAAATAAAGAATTGATTTTTGATTTTATGCCGGATAGTTACTCTTTAAGGGCAATTTAAGGAGGTGATAGCACAGTGCTGGGGGAACACAGAGGCATGTTCCCTGCTGCATGGCATGCCTTTCTCTCATCTGCCCCTCCTGGACCGCCTCGGTACACTTTTAAATGAAAAGGGTTGGCCGTATCAACAGAATTACCTAAACTGCAGTGTAGTAAAGCAAACACAAGATGTCACTGTCTGTACTGTGCTGCAGTGATCTATAGAGTACTGTGGTTTCCTGTATTCACTTGTATGTTCCTCTCTTTTCTAAGTAAGCTGCGCTTCCTGATGGTGGTGTATAAATATACTAGCCAACCCGTGTCGTAGCATACGCCGCATCTATCTATCTAATAGAGTACGTGCCTCAACTTTGAAGCAAGAAGAAGTAGGCTTTCCATGAGAAAATGTATGCGTGCTCAAACACCAAGTTTAACCCTAGCAAGTCTGGCTTTGCAAATCCGGCCTAATTGGCTATTCATGAGGCAATGCTCATGCAAATATGCATTTGCTTTCGCATGCCAAACTATGCAGGGTCAAAAAACCAATACTGCAAAGTGCTCTCTCGCTGCCTGGGAACCACAGCGGCACCCCGGAGTGGGAGGCTGGGTGGCGCAGGCGCCCCCCCCCCCCCAAGCGTGGGCAGCGCTGGGGAGAGCCGTCCGCACCCACCTCCTAATATTAAAAACAGCCACTTACCTTAACGTCCATTGGGTTCTGCTACATGCGCATTAATTTTCTCATGGAAAGCATTTTGTGCAGTTTGTATCCTTTGGAGGCAGGTGGTGGATGGCTTGCTCCGGTGGTGTGAACCCTGGAGTGAGTGCGCCTGTCCTCCCCCTCCCCCTCTGGAGTGCTGAAAGTGAGCCAGCCCTGAGCTCTAAAGCTCGGGGTGACCCATGCTTCTCTCCTTTCTCATGTGGTGCCCCCAAATTAATGCGCATGTAGCAGAACGCAATGAACGTTAAGGCAAGTGCCTGTTTTTAATATTGGGAGGTGGGTGCAGACGGCTCTCCCCGGCGCTGGCCACACTTGGGGGGGGGGGGGGGGGGTCATCCACGCCACCCAGCCTCCCCCTCCGGGGTGCTGCTGTGGTTTCCAGGCAGTGAGAGAGCCTGGGACCCTGCGGTCCCCCCAGTTGTATAAAAAGGGGGCATTGGGAATCCTCCCCGTGGCGCTCCTGGAGGCCTAGAGCACACCAAAAACTGCTAGCAGATCCGCAAAATGCTAGCAGATTTTAAAAAACGCTTTTTCTTATTTTTCTGTAGCATTTCACCTAGCATTTTGCGGTTTTGTAAAGCGTTTTTTGGTGTAGTAGATTTCACATATTGTTACAGTAAAGCTGTTACTGAACATCTTCTGTAACAAAAACGCCTGCAAAACCACTCTGAACTGCCGTTTTTCAGAGCGGTTTGCGTTTTTCCTATACTTTACATTGGAGGCAGAAACGCCTCCGCAATCCAAAAAATGCCTCACCTCGGGAGTATGCGTTTCAGCAAAACGCCTCCCGCTCTGGTGTGCACCAGCCCATTGAAATACATTACCCAAGCGTATCCGCAGCCGCAAGTGGATCGCAAAACGCTGCCAAACCGCTCTGGTGTGCACTAAGCCGGATAGTGCTAATGTAGCATGTAGCAGGGTGACTGCTTTGTGGTATTGGTTTGTGCATGCATTTGCATGAGCATTGCCTCATGAATAGCCAATTAGGCCAGATTTGCAATGTCAGACTTGCTAGGGTAAGGCCTCTTTTCCATGGACTGTGAATAGGCAGTGAAATGGCTCTCAAACTCTCACAACTGCTCACTGCTGCCTGGTAACTGGTCATTGCTGCCTGGTAACTGGTCGTTGCTGCCTGGTAACTGGTCGTTGCTGCCTGGTAACTGGTCGTTGCTGCCTGGTAACTGGTCGTTGCTGCCTGGTAACTGGTCGTTGCTGCCTGGATAACTGGTCGCTGCTGCCTGGATAACTGGTCGCTGCTGCCTGGATAACTGGTCGCTGCTGCCTGGATAACTGGTCGCTGCTGCCTGGATAACTGGTCGCTGCTGCCTGGATAACTGGTCGCTGCTGCCTGGATAACTGGTCGCTGCTGCCTGGATAACTGGTCGCTGCTGCCTGGATAACTGGTCGCTGCTGCCTGGATAACTGGTCGCTGCTGCCTGGATAACTGGTCGCTGCTGCCTGGATAACTGGTCGCTGCTGCCTGGATAACTGGTCGCTGCTGCCTGGATAACTGGTCGCTGCTGCCTGGATAACTGGTCGCTGCTGCCTGGATAACTGGTCGCTGCTGCCTGGATAACTGGTCGCTGCTGCCTGGATAACTGGTCGCTGCTGCCTGGATAACTGGTCGCTGCTGCCTGGATAACTGGTCGCTGCTGCCTGGATAACTGGTCGCTGCTGCCTGGATAACTGCTTGCTGAGCACACAGCTCAACAGTCCGTGGAAAAGTGGCCTTAAACTTGGTGTTTGAGCACGCATACATTTTCTCATGCAAAGTACTTCTTCTTCTTGTTTGAAGGTTGAGGCACTTAGTCTATTATATATATATATATATATAAATATACTAGCCGTCCCGCGTGGTAGCATACGCCGCATCTTCTATCTATCTAATAGAGTACATGCCTCAACCTTGAAGCAAGAAGAATAAAGGTCGGAACACACATCAGATAAGTCTTTGGAAAATGAAAGATCACAGACCAATTTTACCCCCTTCCATGTAGTATCAGAGCCACACCTACACAGTCTATTCTGTGGAGCTGAACTCCCCATTAGATAGAAATCTTTGCAAGATGCTGCACACACAGATGCTGTACACATTCAAAAGATCATTATCTGCAAAAGATCTGTTCCTGCAAAAGATCAGTACCTACAAAATACATTCATAGTCTATATTTCCATGCGGATTATTGTGGACATTTTTCCGCATAAGGGCATAAGCATCCGCATACAATGAATTTTCGATGCTGGTCAAAACACAAATATTTCTGAAGATTTCCGTGAAAATTCGCCAAAAAACGAAAACAGGATTTTCGATGCGAAAATGACTTAGGCGAAAATTCGCAAGGAACACTGCTACATGCTACATTAGCACTATCCAGGAGCGCCACAGGGAGGATTACCAATGCCCCCTTTTTATACAACCGGAGGGACCGCGGGAACCACAGCGGCACCCCAGAGGGGGAGGCTAGGTGCCGCAGGCGACCCCCCCCCCCAAGCGTGGCCAGCGCTGGGGAGAGCCGTCTGCACCCACCTCCCAATATTAAAAACAGCCACTTACCTTAACGTCCATTGCGTTCTGCTACATGCGCATTAATTTTCTCATGGAAAGCATTTTTTGCAGTTTGTATCCTTTGGAGGCAGGTGGTGGATGCCTTGCTCCGGTGGTGTGAACCCTGGAGTGAGTGCGCCTGTCCTCCCCCCAGCCCCCCCCCCCCCCTCTGGAGTGCTGTATGTGAGCCAGCCCTGAGCTCTAAAGCTCGGGGTGACCCATGCTTCACTCCTTTCTCATGTGGTGCCCCCAAGTTAATGCGCATGTAGCAGAACGCAATGGACGTTAAGGTAAGTGCCTGTTTTTAATATTGGGAGGTGGGTGTGGACGGCTCTCCCCGACGCTGGCCACGCTTGGGGGGGGGGGGGGGGGGGGGGTCGCCTGCGCCTCCCCCTCCGGGGTGTCGCTGTGGTTCCCAGGCAGTGAGAGAGCCTGGGACCCTGTGGTCCCCCCGGTTGTATAAAAGGGGGGCATTGGGAATCCTCCCCGTGGCGCTCCTGGATAGTGCTTGCGAATTTTCGCCTCGAAAATCCCGTTTTCGTTTTTTGGCGAATTTTCACGAAAATCCTCAGAAATATTCGCGTTTTCGACCAGCATCGAAAATTCATTGTATGCGGATGCTTATGCCCTTATGCGGAAAAATGTCCACAATAATCCGCATGGAAATTCAATCTATGCGGACGTTTATACCGAAAATTGCCCGCAATAATGCGCAAGAAACGTCTCTGAATGCGGGCGCTAATGCCCTTATGTGGAAAATGTCCGCAATCATACGCAAGTAATGCGAAAATGACTGGCCTTAGGCGAAAATTAACGTGAAAAAATTAGATGGAAAATTTGCCTGTCAAAACGAAATTAGGCGAAAATTCGGTAAAAATTTATCGAAACAAATTTTTGCATTTTCGCTCATCACTGGCATGTAGCAGGGCGGCCGCTTTGCAGTATTGGTTTTTTGACCCTGCATAGTTTGGCATGCAAAAGCAAATGCATATTTGCATGAGCATTGCCTCATGAATAGCCAATTAGGCCAGATTTGCAAAGCCAGACTTGCTAGGGTAGGCCTCTTTTCCACGGACAGTTGATAGGCAGTAACATGCCTCTCAAACTCTTACAACTGCTCACTACTGCCTGGTAACTGCTTGCTGCTGCCTGGTAACTGCTTGCTGCTGCCTGGTAACTGCTTGCTGCTGCCTGGTAACTGCTTGCTGCTGCCTGGTAACTGCTTGCTGCTGCCTGGTAACTGCTTGCTGCTGCCTGGTAACTGCTTGCTGCTGCCTGGTAACTGCTTGCTGCTGCCTGGTAACTGCTTGCTGCTGCCTGGTAACTGCTTGCTGCTGCCTGGTAACTGCTTGCTGCTGCCTGGTAACTGCTTGCTGCTGCCTGGTAACTGCTTGCTGCTGCCTGGTAACTGCTTGCTGCTGCCTGGTAACTGCTTGCTGCTGCCTGGTAACTGCTTGCTGCTGCCTGGTAACTGCTTGCTGCTGCCTGGTAACTGCTTGCTGCTGCCTGGTAACTGCTTGCTGCTGCCTGGTAACTGCTTGCTGCTGCCTGGTAACTGCTTGCTGCTGCCTGGTAACTGCTTGCTGCTGCCTGGTAACTGCTTGCTGCTGCCTGGTAACTGCTTGCTGCTGCCTGGTAACTGCTTGCTGCTGCCTGGTAACTGCTTGCTGCTGCCTGGTAACTGCTTGCTGCTGCCTGGTAACTGCTTGCTGCTGCCTGGTAACTGCTTGCTGCTGCCTGGTAACTGCTTGCTGCTGCCTGGTAACTGCTTGCTGCTGCCTGGTAACTGCTTGCTGCTGCCTGGTAACTGCTTGCTGCTGCCTGGTAACTGCTTGCTGCTGCCTGGTAACTGCTTGCTGCTGCCTGGTAACTGCTTGCTGCTGCCTGGTAACTGCTTGCTGCTGCCTGGTAACTGCTTGCTGCTGCCTGGTAACTGCTTGCTGCTGCCTGGTAACTGCTTGCTGCTGCCTGGTAACTGCTTGCTGCTGCCTGGTAACTGCTTGCTGCTGCCTGGTAACTGCTTGCTGCTGCCTGGTAACTGCTTGCTGCTGCCTGGTAACTGCTTGCTGCTGCCTGGTAACTGCTTGCTGCTGCCTGGTAACTGCTTGCTGCTGCCTGGTAACTGCTTGCTGCTGCCTGGTAACTGCTTGCTGCTGCCTGGTAACTGCTTGCTGCTGCCTGGTAACTGCTTGCTGCTGCCTGGTAACTGCTTGCTGCTGCCTGGTAACTGCTTGCTGCTGCCTGGTAACTGCTTGCTGCTGCCTGGTAACTGCTTGCTGCTGCCTGGTAACTGCTTGCTGCTGCCTGGTAACTGCTTGCTGCTGCCTGGTAACTGCTTGCTGCTGCCTGGTAACTGCTTGCTGCTGCCTGGTAACTGCTTGCTGCTGCCTGGTAACTGCTTGCTGCTGCCTGGTAACTGCTTGCTGCTGCCTGGTAACTGCTTGCTGCTGCCTGGTAACTGCTTGCTGCTGCCTGGTAACTGCTTGCTGCTGCCTGGTAACTGCTTGCTGCTGCCTGGTAACTGCTTGCTGCTGCCTGGTAACTGCTTGCTGCTGCCTGGTAACTGCTTGCTGCTGCCTGGTAACTGCTTGCTGCTGCCTGGTAACTGCTTGCTGCTGCCTGGTAACTGCTTGCTGCTGCCTGGTAACTGCTTGCTGCTGCCTGGTAACTGCTTGCTGCTGCCTGGTAACTGCTTGCTGCTGCCTGGTAACTGCTTGCTGCTGCCTGGTAACTGCTTGCTGCTGCCTGGTAACTGCTTGCTGCTGCCTGGTAACTGCTTGCTGCTGCCTGGTAACTGCTTGCTGCTGCCTGGTAACTGCTTGCTGCTGCCTGGTAACTGCTTGCTGCTGCCTGGTAACTGCTTGCTGCTGCCTGGTAACTGCTTGCTGCTGCCTGGTAACTGCTTGCTGCTGCCTGGTAACTGCTTGCTGCTGCCTGGTAACTGCTTGCTGCTGCCTGGTAACTGCTTGCTGCTGCCTGGTAACTGCTTGCTGCTGCCTGGTAACTGCTTGCTGCTGCCTGGTAACTGCTTGCTGCTGCCTGGTAACTGCTTGCTGCTGCCTGGTAACTGCTTGCTGCTGCCTGGTAACTGCTTGCTGCTGCCTGGTAACTGCTTGCTGCTGCCTGGTAACTGCTTGCTGCTGCCTGGTAACTGCTTGCTGCTGCCTGGTAACTGCTTGCTGCTGCCTGGTAACTGCTTGCTGCTGCCTGGTAACTGCTTGCTGCTGCCTGGTAACTGCTTGCTGCTGCCTGGTAACTGCTTGCTGCTGCCTGGTAACTGCTTGCTGCTGCCTGGTAACTGCTTGCTGCTGCCTGGTAACTGCTTGCTGCTGCCTGGTAACTGCTCGCTGCTGCCTGGTAACTGCTCGCTGCTGCCTGGTAACTGCTCGCTGCTGCCTGGTATCTGCTCGCTGCTGCCTGGTATCTGCTCGCTGCTGCCTGGTAACTGCTCGCTGCTGCCTGGTAACTGCTCGCTGCTGCCTGGTATCTGCTCGCTGCTGCCTGGTATCTGCTCGCTGCTGCCTGGTAACTGCTCGCTGCGCACACAGCTCAACAGTCCGTGGAAAAGAAGCCTAAAACTTGGTGATTGAGCACGCATACATTTTCTCATGCAAAGTACTTCTTCTTCTTGCTCGAAGGTTGAGGCACTTACTCTATTATATATATAGATAGATATATCTGCATGTTTTTCTTCAGTGATGCGTTATAACTTGTAATAATGGGTGCCTATCTGTGTGTACAGAACACTCTGCTCCATTGAAGTGTTACGGCCTTTATTGTTGTAACCCTAATTTCTTGATCTATTTCTTCATCTTTTTATTTGAAAATAAAAGTTTTATTACAAAAAAATAGTGTTACGGCCTACCTTGTTCAGGACCACACCTGTACCCCCACTAGTTTGTAGGCCGTGGCAGTCCTGAATGGACGCCTCAGCTGAATGTCCTCTAGAGTTTCCAAACCCTGTCCTCAAGGCCCACCAACATTACGCTTTGTAGGAAACCACACACAATCACAGGTGGAGTGATTAGTGTTGCAGCAGAGCTGATTAACCATTAAAGCCTTCTGGGCATAGAAGCTACGCCCAAAAGGCCATGTGTGCTCCCGACCGTGGATCGTTAGCTCAGGAATCAATGAATTGGGACATGGTGCCCGATCACGGATTCCTTTCCTGGCAAAAAAAGCGACTGCTTCTTTTGAAAGCCTTGATTTTTCTGCCTCTTACATCCCCCCCTACCTCCCTCTAAGCGTACATGTTACGCTTAGAGTGACGACATGTAAAAAAACTTAAGGTTGCCATCTTGTGGCCAAAAAGTAAAACTACATCCACATGTAAAAAAAAAATAAACACATTTACATAAGATAAAATTACTATTTACATCCCACCCTCCCAAAAATACCCAAATAAAATGTTTAAAAAAATTTCAATAAAAAAAAAAAAAATGTACCTAAGGGTCTAAACGTTTTAAATATTCATGTTAAGATTAAATATTTCTATTTTTTTTTATTATTATAAGCTTGTAAATAGTGATGGATGCAAAACAGAAAAAATGCACTTTTATTTCCAAATAAAATATTGTCGCCATACATTGGGATAGGGGCATCATTTAACCATTTCCGCCGCCCGGACGTGAAGCTCACGTCCGGGTGGCAGGTCTGCAGCGCTCCCACGCTTGGGCGCGATCGCGGGCGCGCCCCCGCATCCCCGCTGTGCCGCCCGGTAGCCCTGGGATCAGTGAAAGGGAACATGGTTCCCGATCACCGATCCCTTTCCCCCGCAGAAAAACCGAAGCGCTCACCTGTGAGGCTTCAGTTCTTCTGCCCGGAGAGAGTTCCGCATCGCCCTTGTACTTCCGCTTAGCAGGAAGTACAAGGATGGGAAAAAAAAAAATGAAGGTGGCCATCTTGTGGCCAAATAGTAAAACTACAGCTACACATATTTTACATCACAATTTACACAGATAACAACATTAAAAATTAACTGTTTATGCCCCACACCAAAATATTCCCCAAATAAAAATTTTAATGGAAAAAAAAACAAACATTACAATAAAAATAAATAAAAAGACATAAATAGTTACCAAAGGGTCTGAACTTTTTAAATATGCATTTGAAGGGGGTATACTACAAACATTTTTTAAATTATAAGCTTGTAAATAGTGATGAACGCAAAACGGAAACAATGCACCTTTATTTCCAAATAAAATATTGTCGCCATACATTATGATAGGGACAAAATTTAAATGGTATAATAACCGAGACATACGAGCAAATAAAATACATAGGTTTTAATTATGGTAGCGTGGATTATTTTAAAGCTATAAAGGCCGAAAACTGAGAAATAATGAATTTTTTCCATTTTTTTCTTATTAATCCTGTTAAAATGCATTTACGGTAAAGTGGCTCTTAGCAAAATTTACCACCCACAGAAAGCCTTATTAGTGGCGGAAAAAACAAGATATAGATCAATAAATTGTGATAAGTAGTGATAAAGTTATTAGCAAATGAATGGGAGGTGAAAATTGCTCCGATGCATAAGGTGAAAAATCCCCGCGGGCTGAAATGGTTAAATGGTGTAATACCCGGGTCTATTAGGCAAATACAATACGGTGGTTTTAATTAAAGTAGCTCTTAGCAAAATGTACCACCCAAAGAATGCCTAATTGGTGGCAGAAAAAACAAGCTATAGGTCAGTTCATTGTGATAAGTAGTGATAAAGTTATAGGCTAATGAATGGGAGGTGAACATTGCTCAGATGCATAAACTGAAAACGACTGAAGGCTGAAGTGGTTAACTACCTCTATGGATTTATACAAAACATGCAGTGTTGGTGGGCCTTGAGGACAGGGTTGGGGAACACTGCACTAAAGAGATGTTTGACCTGTAGTGATTTTTGAACTTTTAGGGCTCGTTTCCATTTGTGCGTTGTGGATTGGTTGCAGATTTCCACATTAATGAAATCGCATGCGGATGCGAGTTCGCATGCGGTTGTATGCTAATTTTCATGCAAATTCTTATCCAATTTCGCATGGCATACTGTGTATGCGAATTTAACCATGTCGGTGCCTGTGTGCTTTTCTATTGGTTCCATGCTAAATCGGATGCAAATTTGCATACCAAAACCGCAGTTGAATTTCCTATTAAAATACATTGTACGCGAATCGCATAGCAGTATGCGAATTCTGATGGCTCTGCCGTGCAGATTTTTTTCTGCACAGAAAAAATGCGAACGAATCATGACAAGTGGAAACAGTCCCATCCACTTGTATTGTCTATGCGAATCTGCCTGCGGGAAATGGGCCCTTATATTGCTCAGTGGAGTGTGTGTTTTGGAACGCTTTGTCTATATGAATAATCTACTCAATAACATTTTCCTCCCACAGTTCTTTGCTTTCCTTCTGGTCATTTTCGCCATCGAAATTGCCGCTGGCATCTGGGGATTCGTGAACAAGGACAAGGTGGGTCGTCATAATGCGCCTAAAACTCTCCTCATAATGGGTGCTGTAGTGGCTAGCATTCTCCTCCTGCAGCACTAGAGTCCTGGGTCTCTGTCTCGGCCTGGTCAGTATCTGCATAGAGTCTGTATGTTCTTCCTGTGCCTGCGTGGGTTTCCTCCCCCTTTCCAAAACATACTGGAAAGTTATTTAGAATACCTCAAAATGTACTCTGTAAAGTGCTGCAGAAGATGTCAGTGCTATATAAATACATCATAATATGGAACGACAGTAGACTATGACTATGGTAGGATTAGATTGTGAGCTCTTCTGAGAACAGTCAGTGACATGACTGTGTACTCTGTAATGTGCTGCAGAAGGTGTCAGTGCTATATAAATAATAATAATATAGTAGCACATTAGATTATGACTATGGTAGGATTAGACTGTGAGCTCCTCTGAGGACAGTAAGTCACATGACAATGTACTCTGTAACGTGCTGCAGAAGGTGTCAGTGCTATATAAATAATATAGTACGACATTAGACTGTGGCAGGATTACGTTGTTAGCTCCTCTGAGGACAGTCAGGCCCGGTTCACATCTGCCTTTTTTTTACGGAATGTATACTGTTCAATCGGAACGGATGTGAAAGGATCCAATGTTAACCTATTGGACTGTTCACATGCGACCGGTTGTACGCATACGTTCCGTTCCCCAGACCTAAATAATGCAGCAGACCCTAATTTTCCAGACCGTTATGCCCAGCGGAATGGAATCGGGCAAAAAATGCTGTTGCATTGGGGCAATGGAGAACGGACCGTTTCTTCTCACTAGTGAAGAAACTGACCGTTCCACTGGGGATATGGCAATGTGGGGACGCGAACCTGAGCTGCGGTAGGGTGAGGGGAGGGTGCAGCAGCTGGGCGGGTGGGAGAGCGAGAGTAACTGGGCCTTAAAGTGAATGTTTACCGGTTAAAAAAAGAAAAAGTCAGATACTCACCTAAGGAGAGGGAAGGCTCGCTCCTAATGAGCCTTCCCTCTCCTCTCCCGGTGCCCAGTCCCGCGCAGGATCCCCCGTGGCAGTATTCGACCAGTTCGGTCAAATACTGCCACTTCCGCATGCCGAAGGGACCTTTCGGGAGCACTCGGGCTCCCGATGACGCGGCCGCTCCATACTACGCATGCGCGAGCGCCCTCTATGACGCGCTCGCGCGTACGTAGTATGGAGCGGCCCGTCTTCATACTACGCATGCGCGAGCGCCCTCTATGACGCGCTCGCGCATACGTAGTATGGAGCGGCCCGTCTTCAGAAGCCCGAGTGCTCCCGAAGACCTCCGAAGTTCCTGCGGCGGCGGACGCGAACGGGGGAGCGGGAGAGGAGAGTGAAGGCTCATTAGGACCTAACCTTCCCTCTCCTTAGGTGAGTATCTGACTTATTCTTTTTTTTAACCGGTACCCATTGGCTTTAAATACATACCTAAAAGGCCGGCAGTAGAGTCTACCGTCGTCTTCCACATCATGTGACTAGTCACATGACGCTCTGTGTAATCACAGCGCAAGAAGAGGAAGCCTTTGCCACTGCCATTAGGTATATATTTGCTGGCAAACTGAGTGGAAACCGATCCATTGGTGATCGGATCAGTTTTCACAATCCGTTTGCCAATGTGCACAGAGCCATCTGGATCCAGTAAAGCGGAGACCGGATCTGCTCACCAGATACATTTGGCTCATATTTTCTAATGTGAACCGGGCCTTAGTGACATGACTATGTACTCTGTAAAGTGCTGCAGGAGATATTAGTGCTATATCATTGCATAATAATAATGATAGGACATTATACTAGGACTGTGGTAGGGATTAGAGTGTGAGCTCTTTTGAGGGCAGTCAATGACATGACTGCACTCTGTAAAGCAGGGCTGTGGAGGCGGTACAAAAATCTTCCAACTCTGACTCCAGGTATCCAAAATGCCTCAGACGCCTCGACTCGGACCCCTTGGTCTAATACTTACCAGGGCTGTGGATTTTCTCCAAAAATCATCTGACTCCCAACTCAGTTTATGAAATCAGACTCCAAGTATCCAAAATTGCTCCGACTCCTCGACTCCTGCTGTAAAGTGCTGCAGGAGATGTCAGTGCTATATAAATACATAAAAATAATATGATAAGACATTAATACTATGACTATGGTAGAATTCGACTTCGAGCTCCTCTGAGGACAGTCAGTGACATGACTATGTGCTCTGCAAAGACTAGGTGGGAGCATGCTGATGACTGGATGTTTTATAGTTTTTGTAGCAATTGTTACTACATTATAATCACATTATAGTAAACTCTGATAGCGTAAACATTTGGGTATAGTAAACTAAATGTCCAGGTCCCGACCAAGCACCATTATATGGGAGTAACGCCTGGTATAGGAAACTCTGATATAATAGAACTTCTGCTATAGTAAACATGTTTTTTGGCTGCTGTGGTAATATGTATCCGGCTATAGTGGAAAGTGGGCGGGAGCATGTCATACGTCAGTCAGAAACCAATGAGACGTGGTCAGTGGGCGGGGCTGGCAGCCACTGGCAGCTTGCTCACAATCTGCACACTACTCTGGGCCTATGTGGAAAAACACCAGCTGGTGAGACCTAAGCTTCCTGTGTAAGCTACAGTATCATCCAGGCTGCACAGACTTGTGGGTAGAGGAGCACACTATCAGTACTGTACCTACATTAACTGGTGAGACCTATGCTTCCAGTGCAAGCTGTTGCATGACTATTGCATGCAAATCCCTGCATATTGAACACTGTACATTGGGATTTAGCTTAGACACTGTCTGTGCTCTCTTGTTAAAGCATTGAAAAAAAGGACTCCCAATATTGACTTAGGAAACCCTACTATGGTATACTTTGTGCTTGAGTAGGACCATTTCTGATATAGTAAACGACTCGTATAGTAGGGATGGTCGGAATGCCAATTTCCGATTCCGCGGTAAATCCGCATTCCGTCATGTACCAATTACCGAGTCCGCTTTCCGCTACCAATTTCCGCATTCCAGTGCGGAATTTCCGCCGGAAATCATGGAAATTCTGCCCGACTTTAACATCGATTTTCTCAAAAACTATAAGGTCTTTTTGAAAAATTGTTTTTGCATCTTGTTCAGAAGATTCTGTTTAATAAACCGTAAAAATGTGGTGTTTCTAGGACTTACGGGGGCTTTGCTATTAACCGCTAAAGTCGGCGGATTTTTACTGTAATGTAAAATGCAGAAAATAGGCAGATGAAGATTTTCTGCATTTTACATTACAGTAAAAATCCGCCGACTTTAGCGGTTAATAGCAAAGCCCCCTTAAAGGGACACTGTAGGGGGGTCGGGGGAAAATGAGTTGAACTTACCCGGGGCTTCTAATGGTCCCCCGCAGGCATCCTGTGCCCGTGCAGCCGCTCACCGATGCTCCAACCCCGCCTCCGGTTCACTTCTGGAATTTCAGACTTTAAAGTCTGAAAACCACTGCACCTGCGTTGCGGTGTCCTCACTCCCCCTGATGTCACTAGGAGCATACGGTGCAGGCACAGACCATACTGGGCCTGCGCCGTGCGCTCCTGGTGACATCAGCGGGAGTTTGGACACGGCAACGCGGGCACAGAGGTTTTTAGACTTTAAAGTCTGAAATTCCAGGAGTGAACCGGAGGCGGGGCCGGAGCATCTGTGAGTGGCTGTGCGGGCACAGGATGTCTGCGGGGGACCATTACAAGCCACGGGTAAGTTCAACTAATTTTCCGCTGCCCCCCCCCCCCCGACAGTATCCCTTTAAGTCCTAGAAACACCAAATTTTCAGGGTTTATTAAACTGAATCTTGTGAATAAGATGCAAAAAAAGTTTTCAAAAAGACCTTCTAGTTTTTGAAAAGAACGATGTTAAAGTCGGGTGGAAAGCCGCCTACGGCACTTGCATTACCGATTTATGCATTCCGATGCGGAAATGCAATTTCCGTTCGGAATTTCGGAAATTGCATTTCCGCGGAATCCGAGTGAGCATCCCTATCGTATAGTAAACCGCTTTATCCGGTCGCTTGAAGCTTACTATAGAGAGGCGCTACACCTGCTACTGCTGGAATTCTGTTTTGTCCCCACTTTATTGCCTGATGAAGCGGGCTCGGCCTGCGAAACGCGTTGCACTTTTGGGGTACCATATAATAAATGTGATTACTATTATAAAGACAGTCTTTCGTGTCTGCTTTATGGAGGTAAGTCCACCACTTCCTCCAAGCAAATTTTAAAAATTTTTATCCACTTTTATCCTGCTGGCGCCTCTGTTCTCCTACTGCCTTACTATAGAGAGATTCTACTGTATTGGTGTGGACAGCAAGGGAGGAGGGGTTAATTACACAATCTTAGATTATCACTTAAACATGTCACCTGCTTGCCTCTTCTCTTCCGTAGATTATAAACGAATTGAAGGGCGTTTATTCCACCACCTATGAACGATACCTCCAGACCAAGGATAACGCTCTGAAGGAGACCCTGAAAACCATCAATTACGCCGTATGTTTATTTTATTGACTTTGTTTAATTGTGGATGAATATATGTATCTGTTCGAGATATCACTGGGGGGGGGGGGGGGTGAGAGACTGCTGAAAAACTGCTAACCAACTTGATCAGATTGATGGGATCGATCTATTTTTTTTTTATCAATTACATCAATCTGATCAAATCACTCTTGCGCGCGCACACACACACTCTCACTCTTGCGCGCGCGCACACACACTCTCACTCTTGCGCGCGCGCGCACACACACTCTCACTCTTGCGCGCGCGCACACACACTCTCACTCTTGCGCGCGCGCACACACACTCTCACTCTTGCGCGCGCGCGCACACACACTCTCACTCTTGCGCGCGCGCGCACACACACTCTCACTCTTGCGCGCGCGCACACACACTCTCACTCTTGCGCGCGCGCACACACACTCTCACTCTTGCGCGCGCGCACACACACTCTCACTCTTGCGCGCGCGCACACACACTCTCACTCTTGCGCGCGCGCACACTCTCTCACTCTTGCGCGCACGCACATACACACTCTCTCACTCTTGCGCGCGCACACACACTCTCTCACTGTTGCGCGCGCGCACACACACTCTCACTCTTGCGTGCGCGTGCACACTCTCTCACTCTTGCGCGCGCGCACACACACTCTCTCACTCTTGCGCGCGCGCACACACACACTCTCTCACTCTTGCGCGCGCGCACACACACTCTCTCACTCTTGCGCGCGCACACACACTCTCTCACTCTTGCGCGCGCACACACACTCTCTCACTCTTGAAAAACTGCTAACCAACTTGATCAGATTGATGGGATCGATCTATTTTTTTTTTATCAATTACATCAATCTGATCAAATCACTCTTGCGCGCGCACACACACACTCTCACTCTTGCGCGCGCGCACACACACTCTCACTCTTGCGCGCGCGCGCACACACACTCTCACTCTTGCGCGCGCGCACACACACTCTCACTCTTGCGCGCGCGCACACACACTCTCACTCTTGCGCGCGCGCGCACACACACTCTCACTCTTGCGCGCGCGCACACACACTCTCACTCTTGCGCGCGCGCACACACACTCTCACTCTTGCGCGCGCGCACACACACTCTCACTCTTGCGCGCGCGCACACACACTCTCACTCTTGCGCGCGCGCACACTCTCTCACTCTTGCGCGCACGCACATACACACTCTCTCACTCTTGCGCGCGCACACACACTCTCACTCTTGCGTGCGCGTGCACACTCTCTCACTCTTGCGCGCGCGCACACACACTCTCTCACTCTTGCGCGCGCGCACACACACTCTCTCACTCTTGCGCGCGCGCACACACACTCTCTCACTCTTGCGTGCGCGTGCACACTCTCTCACTCTTGCGTGCGCGTGCACACTCTCTCACTCTTGCGTGCGCGTGCACACTCTCTCACTCTTGCGTGCGCGTGCACACTCTCTCACTCTTGCGCGCGCGTGCACACTCTCTCACTCTTGCGCGCGCGTGCACACTCTCTCACTCTTGCGCGCGCGTGCACACTCTCTCACTCTTGCGCGCGCGTGCACACTCTCTCACTCTTGCGCGCGCGTGCACACTCTCTCACTCTTGCGCGCGCGTGCACACTCTCTCACTCTTGCGCGCGCGTGCACACTCTCTCACTCTTGCGCGCGCACGCACACACTCTCTCACTCTTGCGCGCGCGCGCACACACACTCTCTCACTCTTGCGCGCGCGCGCACACACACTCTCTCTCTTGCGCGCGCGCGCACACACACTCTCTCACTCTTGCGCGCGCGCGCGCACACACTCTCTCACTCTTGCGCGCGCACACACACTCTCTCACTCTTGCGCGCGCACACACACTCTCTCACTCTTGCGCGCGCACACACACTCTCTCACTCTCACACGTATGTTTATTTTATTGACTTTGTTTAATTGTGGATGAATATATGTATCTGTTCGAGATATCACTGGGGGGGGGGGTGAGAGACTGCTGAAAAACTGCTAACCAACTTGATCAGATTGATGGGATCGATCTATTTTTTTTTTATCAATTACATCAATCTGATCAAATCACTCTTGCGCGCGCACACACACACTCTCACTCTTGCGCGCGCGCACACACTCTCACTCTTGCGCGCGCGCGCACACACTCTCACTCTTGCGCGCGCGCGCACACACTCTCACTCTTGCGCGCGCGCGCACACACTCTCACTCTTGCGCGCGCGCGCACACACTCTCACTCTTGCGCGCGCGCGCACACACACTCTCACTCTTGCGCGCGCGCGCACACACACTCTCACTCTTGCGCGCGCGCACACACACTCTCACTCTTGCGCGCGCGCGCACACACACTCTCACTCTTGCGCGCGCGCACACACACTCTCACTCTTGCGCGCGCGCACACACACTCTCACTCTTGCGCGCGCGCACACACACTCTCACTCTTGCGCGCGCGCACACACTCTCTCACTCTTGCGCGCGCGCACACACTCTCTCACTCTTGCGCGCACGCACATACACACTCTCTCACTCTTGCGCGCACGCACATACACACTCTCTCACTCTTGCGCGCGCACACACACTCTCTCACTGTTGCGCGCGCGCACACACTCTCACTCTTGCGTGCGCGTGCACACTCTCTCACTCTTGCGCGCGCGCACACACACTCTCTCACTCTTGCGCGCGCGCACACACACTCTCTCACTCTTGCGCGCGCGCACACACACTCTCTCACTCTTGCGTGCGCACACACACTCTCTCACTCTTGCGCGCGCACACACACACTCTCTCACTCTTGCGCGCGCACACACACTCTCTCACTCTTGCGTGCGCGTGCACACTCTCTCACTCTTGCGTGCGCGTGCACACTCTCTCACTCTTGCGTGCGCGTGCACACTCTCTCACTCTTGCGCGCGCGTGCACACTCTCTCACTCTTGCGCGCGCGTGCACACTCTCTCACTCTTGCGCGCGCACGCACACACTCTCTCACTCTTGCGCGCGCGCGCACACACACTCTCTCACTCTTGCGCGCGCGCGCGCGCGCACACACACTCTCTCACTCTTGCGCGCGCACACACACTCTCTCACTCTTGCGCGCGCACACACACTCTCTCACTCTTGCGTGCGCGTGCACACTCTCTCACTCTTGCGTGCGCACACACACTCTCTCACTCTTGCGCGCGCGCGCACACTCTCTCACTCTTGCGTGCGCGTGCACACTCTCTCACTCTTGCGTGCGCGTGCACACTCTCTCACTCTTGCGTGCGCGTGCACACTCTCTCACTCTTGCGTGCGCGTGCACACTCTCTCACTCTTGCGTGCGCGTGCACACTCTCTCACTCTTGCGTGCGCGTGCACACTCTCTTGCGCGCGCGCGTGCACACACTCTTGCGCGCGCGCGTGCACACACTCTCACTCTTGCGCGCGCGCGCACACACACTCTCTCACTCTTGCGTGCGCGTGCACACTCTCTCACTCTTGCGTGCACGTGCACACTCTCTCACTCTTGCGTGCGCGTGCACACTCTCTCACTCTTGCGTGCGCGCACACACTCTCACTCTTGCGCGCGCGCGCACACACACTCTCTCACTCTTGCGTGCGCGTGCACACTCTCTCACTCTTGCGTGCGCGTGCACACTCTCTCACTCTTGCGTGCGCACGCACACTCTCTCACTCTTGCGCGCGCGCACACACACTCTCTCACTCTTGCGTGCGCGTGCACACTCTCTCACTCTTGCGTGCGCGTGCACACTCTCTCACTCTTGCGTGCGCGTGCACACTCTCTCACTCTTGCGTGCGCGTGCACACTCTCTCACTCTTGCGTGCGCGTGCACACTCTCTCACTCTTGCGTGCGCGTGCACACTCTCTCACTCTTGCGCGCGCGCACACACACTCTCTCTCTTGCGCGCGCGCGCACACACACTCTCTCACTCTTGCGTGCGCGTGCACACTCTCTCACTCTTGCGTGCACACTCTCTCACTCTTGCGTGCGCGTGCACACTCTCTCACTCTTGCGTGCGCGTGCACACTCTCTCACTCTTGCGCGCGCACGCACACTCTCTCACTCTTGCGTGCGCGTGCACACTCTCTCACTGTTGCGTGCGCGTGCACACTCTCTCACTGTTGCGTGCGCGTGCACACTCTCTCACTCTTGCGTGCGCGTGCACACTCTCTCACTCTTGCGTGCGCGTGCACACTCTCTCACTCTTGCGTGCGCGAGCACACTCTCTCACTCTTGCGTGCGCGTGCACACTCTCTCACTCTTGCGTGCGCGTGCACACTCTCTCACTCTTGCGTGCGCGTGCACACTCTCTCACTCTTGCGCGCGCACGCACACTCTCTCACTCTTGCGCACGCACACTCTCTCACTCTTGCGTGCGCGTGCACACTCTCTCACTGTTGCGTGCGCGTGCACACTCTCTCACTGTTGCGTGCGCGTGCACACTCTCTCACTCTTGCGTGCGCGTGCACACTCTCTCACTCTTGCGTGCGCGTGCACACTCTCTCACTCTTGCGCGCGCACGCACACTCTCTCACTCTTGCGTGCGCGTGCACACTCTCTCACTCTTGCGTGCGCGTGCACACTCTCTCACTCTTGCGTGCGCGTGCACACTCTCTCACTCTTGCGTGCGCGTGCACACTCTCTCACTCTTGCGTGCGCGTGCACACTCTCTCACTCTTGCGTGCGCGTGCACACTCTCTCACTCTTGCGTGCGCGTGCACACTCTCTCACTCTTGCGCGCGCGCGTGCACACTCTCTCACTCTTGCGCGCGCGCGTGCACACACTCTCTCACTCTTGCGCGCGCGCGCACACACACTCTCTCACTCTTGCGTGCGCGTGCACACTCTCTCACTCTTGCGTGCACACTCTCTCACTCTCACTCTTGCGTGCACACTCTCTCACTCTTGCGTGCGCGTGCACACTCTCTCACTCTTGCGTGCGCGTGCACACTCTCTCACTCTTGCGCGCGCGTGCACACTCTCTCACTCTTGCGTGCGCGTGCACACTCTCTCACTGTTGCGTGCGCGTGCACACTCTCTCACTGTTGCGTGCGCGTGCACACTCTCTCACTCTTGCGTGCGCGTGCACACTCTCTCACTCTTGCGTGCGCGTGCACACTCTCTCACTCTTGCGTGCGCGAGCACACTCTCTCACTCTTGCGTGCGCGTGCACACTCTCTCACTCTTGCGTGCGCGTGCACACTCTCTCACTCTTGCGTGCGCGTGCACACTCTCTCACTCTTGCGCGCGCACGCACACTCTCTCACTCTTGCGCACGCACACTCTCTCACTCTTGCGTGCGCGTGCACACTCTCTCACTGTTGCGTGCGCGTGCACACTCTCTCACTGTTGCGTGCGCGTGCACACTCTCTCACTCTTGCGTGCGCGTGCACACTCTCTCACTCTTGCGTGCGCGTGCACACTCTCTCACTCTTGCGCGCGCACGCACACTCTCTCACTCTTGCGTGCGCGTGCACACTCTCTCACTCTTGCGTGCGCGTGCACACTCTCTCACTCTTGCGTGCGCGTGCACACTCTCTCACTCTTGCGTGCGCGTGCACACTCTCTCACTCTTGCGTGCGCGTGCACACTCTCTCACTCTCACTCTTGCGTGCGCGTGCACACTCTCTCACTCTTGCGTGCGCGTGCACACTCTCTCACTCTTGCGTGCGCGTGCACACACTCTCACTCTTGCGTGCGCACACACACTCTCACTCTTGCGCGCGCGCACACACACACACTCACTCGCTCACGCACTCTCTCGCTCTCTCGCTCACGCACTCTCTCGATCACTCGCTCACGCACTCTCTCGCTCACGCACTCTCTCGCTCACGCGCTCTCTCGCTCTCTCGCTCACGCACTCTCTCGCTCTCTCTCTCGCTCACGCACGTGTGTGTGTGTGTGTAGATAGATAGATAGATAGATAGATAGAGTGAGTTCAGAGGGATCAGCAGCTATCATAGTCCAATTGATCCGTATGTGCACGCAACTGGGGTGGCCCAATTCCCACAGGAACAGATGAGAATAAAGCAAAGAGTTGCAGCACACTTGCTCTTTTTATTGAGCTCACACAAGTTATATATATAGGCAGACAGTTTCAGCTTTCCCCAGCCTTTATCAACACTCACTCACTCACTCACTCACTCACTCACTCACTCACTCACTCACTCTGCAAAAGTACTCGGTCTCCTTGAAGTTTTCCACATTTTGTCATGTTAATGCCACAAACATGAATAAAGTTTATTGGAATGCCACATAAAAGACCAACACAAAGTGGTGTACAAATGAGAAGTGGATCGAAAATCATACATGATTCCAAACATTTTTACAAATAACTGCAAAGTGGGGTGTGCGTAATTATTCGGCCCTTTAATATTTCTGACTATCTGAATGTGAGGAGTCATCCCCACACAGCAGCAACTTACTCTCAGCTAATTGGGGCGCCACGGTTTCTATTTTGAAAATTGTTTTGTTTTAAACCATTCCATTGTTGCCCTGGCTTTATGTTTAGGGTCGTTGTCCTGCTGGAAGGTGAACCTCCGCCCCAGTCTCAAGTCCTTTGCAGTCTCCAAGCAGTTTTCTTCCAAGTTTGCCCTGTATTTGGCTCCATCCATCTTCCCATCAACTCTGACCAGCTTCCCCGTCCCTGCTGAAGAGATGCACACCCCCCCCCCCCCCCCCCCCCCCCCCCGAGAATGATGCTGCCACTACCATATTTGACAGTGGGGATGGTGTGTTCAGAGTGATGTGCAGTGTTAGTTTTCCGCCACACATAGCATTTTGGCCAAAAAGTTCAATTTTGGTCTCATCTGACCAGAGCACCTTCTTCCACATGGTTGCTGTGTCCCCCACATGGCTTGTGGCAAACTGCAAACGGCACTTCTTATGCTTTTCTGTTAGCAATGGCTTTCTTCTTGCCACTCATCCATAAAGGCTAACTTTGTACAGTGCATGACTAATAGTTGTCCTATGGACAGATTCCCCCACCTGAGCTGTAGATCTCTGCAGCTCGTCCAGAGTCACCATGGGCCTCTTGACTGCATTTCTGATCAGCGCTCTCCTTGTTCGGCCTGTGAGTTTAGGTGGACGGCATTGTCTTGGTAGGTTTACAGTTGTGCCATACTCCTTCCATTTCTGAATGATCGCTTGAACAGTGCTCCGTGGGATGTTCAAGGCTTTGGAAATCTTTTTGTAGCCTAAGCCTGCTTTAAATTTCTCAATAACGTTATCCCTGACCTGTCTGGTGTGTTCTTTGAACTTCACGGTGTTGTTGCTCCCAATATTCTCTTAGACAACCTCTGAGGCCGTCACAAAGCAGCTGTATTTGTACTGACATTAGATTACACACAGGTGCACTCTATTTAGTCATTAGCACTCATCAGGCAATGTCTAATGGCAACTGACTGCACTCAGACCAAAGGGGGCTGAATAATTACGCATACCCCACTTTGCAGTTATTTGTAAAAAAAATAAATGTTTGGACTCGTATGATTTTTGTTCCACTTCTCTCGTGTACACCACTTTGTATTGGTCTATCACGTGGAATTCCAATACAATTGATTCATGTTTGTGGCAGTAATATGACAAAATGTGGGAAAACCTCAAGGGGGCCGAATACTTTTGCAAACTGTATGTATGTATCTGTGTACACACACACACACACACACACACGTACACACACACGTACACACACACACGTACACACACACGTACACACACACACGTACACACACACACACGTACACACACACACACGTACACACACACACACGTACACACACACACACGTACACACACACACGTACACACACACACGTACACACACACGTACACACACACACGTACACACGTACACACACACACGTACACACACACACGTACACACACACACGTACACACACACACACACGTACACACACACACGTACGTACACACACACGTACGTACACACACACACACACACGTACACACACACACACACGTACACACACACGTACACGTACACACACACGTACACGTGCACACACACGTACACGTGCACACACACGTGTACACACACACACACACACGTACACACACACACGTACACACACGTACACACACACACGTACACACACACACGTACACACACACACACACGTACACACACGTACACACACGTACACACACACACGTACACACACACACACACACACACACACACACACACACGTACACACACACACACGTACACACACACACACGTACACACACACACACACGTACACACACACACACACGTACACACACACACACACGTACACACACACACACACGTACACACACACACGTACACACACACACGTACACACACACACACACACACGTACACACACACGTGCACACACACGTACACGTGCACACACACGTACACACACACACACGTACACACACACACGTACACACACACACGTACACACACACACGTACACACACACACACACACGTACACACACACACGTACACACACGTACACACACACACACACGTACACACACACACGTACACACACACACGTACACACACACACGTACACACACACGTACACACACACACACGTACACACACACACACGTACACACACACACACGTGTACACACACACACACACACACACGTACACACACACACACACACACGTACACACACGTACACACACGTACACACACGTACACACACGTACACACGTACACACACGTACACACACACGTACACACACACACACACGTACACAAACACACACACACGTACACACACGTACACACACACGTACACACACACACACACGTACACAAACACACACACACGTACACACACACACACACACACGTACACACACGTACACACACGTACACACACGTACACACACGTACACACACGTACACACACACGTACACACACGTACACACGTACACACACACGTACACACACACGTACACACACACACACACGTACACACACACACACACACACACGTACACAAACACACACACACGTACACAAACACACACACACGTACACACACACGTACACACACGTACACACACGTACACACACGTACACACACGTACACACACGTACACACACACACGTACACACACACGTACACACACACGTGTACACACACACGTACACACACACGTGTACACACACACGTACACACACACGTGTACACACACACGTACACACACACGTACACACACACACACACACGTACACACACACACTACACGTACACACACACGTACACGTTTGGGCCTTTTTATCGTGTCTTTTCACACCTGTGCTGATTAGCAGTTTGTTCATGTACTCATTTGAATGCGCTGATTAACTGGCCTTTTTCTCCTTTTGCCTTGCAGTTGGATTGCTGTGGCAAATATGGAGGTCTTGCAGATAAACTAATTGGGGACACTTGCCCTGGCGATACACTGACAGCTTTGAGCAAACCGGTACGTCCACCGCCTCCTCTCCTGATTTACAAATGACTGCATGTCTGTGCCTCATGCATTTCACTGCTAGAGGATTTCCTGAGTACATTTCAAGCAGATGGACATAAAATACGCTTTTTAAATGCTGGACACATTAAAAAAAAAAAAGTTTAATATTGCTCAGTATTTAGTGTAGATATACCTCAAATAGCGTATAGATAGTAAATTAGCTGTGGTGTATGCTGATCTCTGCTACCCCCGTATGTACAGTATACTGTATTTTTCGGACCACAAGACGCTCCGGACCATAAGACACACCTAGGTGTAGAAGACAAAACCAGAAAAAAAAAATCTAAACCTGGTGGTCAGTGGTGCAGGGTTGTCTACTGGAGTTTTACACTACAATATTGTGTTGCAAGCTTGAGCTGTACAGGGTAAGAATAAGTACACACTTTCAAGCAATATGTTACTAGGTAGATTGTAGTGTCTGCTACACTGCACAGATCCCCAGCAGACACTTTGGTTGCAGGGCTGAGCAGACACAGATTTTAACCCTCTGCTTTCTTAGCACTCCTCACAGCAATTAGGATAGAACATGACTCTCACAGGTCCAAGCAGAACCAGAACACAGATTCTATAGATTTGCATTTTGTAGTGTGTTGTATATGTTTGTAGCTTGTTGGATTGTATACTACAGCATTATAATACACATCAGTTCATACAGGAAAAATGAGATCCAGATTTTATCAGGCTATATGAGTATCACTATACTCTTAGTGTAGAAACTTAAAGTGGAATATGACCCAGAATTTCTTCTTTGCTCTAAAAGATTATTTACAGCATATAATATACTAACACAATGGCCTCAATTCACTAAGATCATGCTGGAGATAAGGCAAGAGAAAACTTTCCTCCACATAAGAGAGAGTTATCTTATCTGTTCATTCCTTAGGTTACCTCCTCTGTAGTTAAGTTACCTCCTCTGTAGTTAAGTTACCTCCTCTGTAGTTAAGTTACCTCCTCTGTAGTTAAGTTACCTCCTCTGTAGTTAAGTTACCTCCTCTGTAGTTAAGTTACCTCCTCTGTAGTTAAGTTACCTCCTCTGTAGTTAAGTTACCTCCTCTGTAGTTAAGTTACCTCCTCTGTAGTTAAGTTACCTCCTCTGTAGTTATTTTCACATGCAGTTAATAAACAGCCTGCCTTTAACTCTGGAGTTATTTTAAGGATTGAAGAGTTAACTTAAAGACAGAAGAGTTAACTTTAGGTTTGCCTGAGGTTAAATGTTTTCTGAATACTACATGCCTTATCACCATGGTAACAACTCTAGAAGAGTTATTAAAGACAGGAGATTAGCTTAGTGAATTGAGGCCATTGTTTTTTTTTTTTTTTTTTTTTTTTTTTTTTTTTTTAGTAAAACAGCATTCAAAGGGTTACATCACAGGGCAGACTTTTTCTTCTGCAGGGAGAACCCACATCCAAACTGCTTATAATCTTATCTTGTGTACACATTCTTTACTTGATACATTTATGTAAACATTCTCTGGCTGTGCAGGATTTCAGCTGACGAATGCTGAAGTATAAACGGATCAGAAATAACTGCTGGCAGCATTTACAACAGAATGACAACAGTTATAAATAAAATGCACCAGCAGCTTTTAAAATAAAATTAACTGAACTTTGGGAAGTTATAATATCTAAATGAATATTAATACTTGTGCACAAAAGCAAATATGATAATTGTATGGGTTATAAAAAGTAGGAAAACAAATTTTTGTTGAAAATTTTTGTCAGTTTTAAACCGCTTTAAAGGGACACTTAAAGAGACTCTGTAACATGAAAAAGATCCCCTGGGGGGTACTCACCTCGGGTGGGGGAAGCCTCCGGATCCCAATGAGGCTTCCCACGCCGTCCTGCGTCCCACGGGGGTCTCGCTGCAGCCCTCTGAACGGCCGGCGACTGTGCCGACTGTAATTTCAATATTTACCTTTGCTGGCTCCAGCGGGGGCGCTGTGGCTGCTTTCCTCTCCGAACTACACGGAAATTCCCGATCTCAGTCGGGTCCGCTCTACTGCGCAGGCGCCGGAAACTTGCGCCTGCGCAGTAGAGCAGACCCGACGGCGATCGGGTATTTCCGTGTAGTTCAGAGCGCCTGCGCAGGAGCCAGGAAGGTAAATATTACGTCACGGCTGGCTGCAGCAAGACCCCCGTGGGACAGAGGACTGCGTGGGAAGCATCATTAGGATCCGGAGGCTTCCCCCACCCGAGGTGAGTACCCCCCAGGGGATTTTTTGAGGTTACAGATCCTCTTTAAGCCAGGAAAAAAAATTGAGTTTTACTCACCTGGGGCTTCTACCAGCCCCCTGCAGCAGTCCTGTGCCCTCGCTGCCACTCACTCATCCTCTGGTCCCCCGCTGCCAGTTAGTTTCGTTTTTGCCGACAGGCCCGTCAGGACTGGCCATGCGTACCTTTTTCTGCATTCCCGACTGTAATTAGCGCTATTGCGGGCTGCAACGCGTACAAAAATACGCGTTGCAGCCCGCAATAGCGCTAATTACAGTCGGGAATGCAGAAAAAGGTACGCATGGCCAGTCCTGACGGGCCTGTCGCAAAAACGAAACTAGCTGGCTGCGGGGGACCAGAGGATGAGTGAGTGGCTGCGAGGGCACAGGACTGCTGCAGGGGGCTGGTAGAAGCCCCAGGTGAGTAAAACGCATTTTTTTTTTCTGGTTTAAGGTTCACTTTAAGCAGCACAGGGCAATACAAATGCACACTTTCAAACAGTATGTTGCTGGGTGAATTGTAATGTCTGTTGCAATGCACAGATCTGCAGCTGGCACCTAATTACCAGGCTGGTTAGACACACTGATCTTCAAACAGATTATTGTACAGATAAAGTTTGATACCTACATTTCTGTTGGTGATTATACAGGAAATTATAGAGAAGAGAAAGTTTCAGCCAAAGAAGATTGCTGTTTGAAAGCTGCTGTTAGGGCTGGTGCACACCGAGCGGGTTTTTCGGCGTTGCGGCTGCGGATACGCTTGGTCAATGTATCTCAATGGGGTGGTTCACACCAGAGCGAGAGGCGTTTTGCAGAAACGCATACTCCCGGGTTGAGGCAATTTTTGGATTGCGGAGGCGTTTCTGCCTCTAATGTAAAGTATAGAAAAAACGCGAACCGCTCTGAAAAACGGCACTTCAGAGCGGTTTGCCAGACGGTTTTTGTTACAGTAGCTGTTCAGTAACAACTTTACTGTAGCAATATCTGAAATCTACTACACCAAAAACGCTTCACAAAACCGCAAAATGCTAGCTGAAACGCAGCAGAAAAAGAAGAAAAAGCGTTTCAAAATCTGCTAGCATTTTGCGGATCTGCTAGCGGGTTTTGGTGTGCACCGGGCCTTAGAGCTGGTTCTGTGTGTGCACCGGGCCTTAGAGCTGGTTCTGTGTGTGCACCGGGCCTTAGAGCTGGTTCTGTGTGTGCACCGGGCCTTAGAGCTGGTTCTGTGTGTGCATCGGGCCTTAGAGCTGGTTCTGTGTGTGCACCGGGCCTTAGAGCTGGTTCTGTGTGTGCACCGAGCCTTAGAGCTGGTTCTGTGTGTGCATCGGGCCTTAGAGCTGGTTCTGTGTGTGCACCGGGCCTTAGAGCTGGTTCTGTGTGTGCACCGGGCCTTAGAGCTGGTTCTGTGTGTGCACCGGGCCTGAGGGCTGGAACCCACAAGAGCGTTTTTTTGAGCGTTTTTTTGAGCATTTTGGCAGCGCTGCGATACGCTAGCGTTTTGCCAAAACGCTCAGCTGATGTTAATGGATGGGGCAACTTCCACAGGAGCGTTTGCGTTACCCAGAAACGCAAACGCAGGACATGCAGCATTTTGGGAGCGTTAGCGCTTCAATGTAAAGTATGGAAACGCTAGCAGAAACGCTCAGCAAAACCTAAACTGAGCGGTTTTGCTAGCGTTTTGCGGTTCAGCACACTGTAACAACATTAAAAATAATTCACAGGACCAATCAGGATAAAAACGCAAAACGCTACACAACCGCTGAGCAAAAAAATACAATGTTGCAAAACGCGACCGCAAACGCGCATGAATCCACTTGCAAACCGCTCAGACAAAACTCTAGCGGTAGCGTTTTGCGTTTGCTGTTTTCAGTGGGTTCCAGGCCTGAGAGCTGGTTCTGTGTGTGCACCAGGCCTGAGAGCTGGTTCTGTATGTGCACCAGGCCTTAGAGCTGGTTCTGTGTGTGCACCGGGCCTTAGAGCTAGTTCTGTGTGTGCACCGGGCCTTAGAGCTGGTTCTGTGTGTGCACCGGGCCTTAGAGCTGGTTCTGTGTGTGCACCGGGCCTTAGAGCTGGTTCTGTGTGTGCACCGGGCCTTAGAGCTGGTTCTGTGTGTGCACCGGGCCTTAGAGCTGGTTCTGTGTGTGCACCGGGCCTTAGAGCTGGTTCTGTGTGTGCACCGGGCCTTAGAGCTGGTTCTGTGTGTGCACCGGGCCTTAGAGCTGGTTCTGTGTGTGCACCGGGCCTTAGAGCTGGTTCTGTGTGTGCACCGGGCCTTAGAGCTGGTTCTGTGTGTGCACAGACTACAGGAATGACAAGCTTTCTTCTCGTCGGCAATGTACCAAATAGAGCCAGGCTGACTGAGATAAGATTTATTACAGCTGAAACATTTCTGATTATATTGGAATGCTTGCTATTGCAGGGTCAGGTTGCAGGCTGCATAATAATGTGTTTGATAAATCCTCAGATTAATTGCAACTGATTAGTTAATATGGTCAATGCAAATCTAATCCCGCTGTTTTTGACTGGCCCATTTCCAAGATTCATACAATTTACATTAAACCCGGACTGATTAACATATCAATGTCCATCTCTAATATCTAGTGATTAGCAAACCGTCCATGAGGAGGGGGTTGTGGAGAGTGCTGGACCCTCCCAGATTTACATGTAGCAGAGGTTTTTTTTTTTTTGTTTTATTTGAGCTTATGGACTGATGATTTTCAGCAATAGAAAGATATTTAAAGCGAACCTTTAATCAAGTAAAAAAAATGAGATTTACTCACCTGGGGCTTCCCTCAGCCACCAGCAGCCGATCGGTGCCCTCGCAGCTCCGCTCCGATGTCCCAGGACCCGCCGGCGAGCACTTCCGGTTTCGCCGTCACCGGCCGACAGGCATGGGAACACGAGTGATTGTTCGCGTTCCCAGCCTGTATATCGCCCCCTATGCTGCTATTGCGGCCAGGAGGTCGCAATAGCAGCATAGGGGGTGATATACAGGCTGGGAACGCGAACAATCACTCGCGTTCCCATGCCTGTCGGCCGGTGACGGCGAAACCGGAAGTCGTCGCCGGCGCGTCCTGGGACATCGGAGCGGAGCTGCGAGGGCACCGATCGGCTGCTGGGGGCTGAGGGAAGCCCCAGGTGAGTAAATCTCATTTTTTTTACTTGACTTAAGGTTCGCTTTAAGGCCTCTTGCACACTGCAAGTGATTCCGATTCAGATTCCGCTTTTTAATCAGTTTTTACATCCTAATCAGATTCTGATTTGCAGTGTGCAGGGAGCAAACTGCAAATCGGAATCTGAATCGGATGTAAAAACTGATTAAAAAGCGGAATCTGAATCGGAATCACTTGCAGTGTGCAAGAGGCCTAAATGTGAGGGGACAGGATGACTATGCGACTATGCTGGGAATCAGTGAGATGGTGCTAAAATGAACGCAAAAAAATGCTGTCGTCCTTCCTAGATCTGGCTAAAATAACTCTCCTCCTCTTCCAGGACTGCCCATCCCAGATCGAAAAGGTCTTCAACACTAAACTGCACATCATCGGAGCTGTTGGGATCGGAATCGCTGCTATTATGGTAAGTTATTGCGACCCAAAAGCAGGGAAAATTGTATTTAAGTGTGTGTGTTTTTATTCTGTCTGGGAGAATTGATCGCACTTCCTGTCCAGACAGGAAGTAGTTATATCTCTCGAGGACAGAGACAACATAGCAACCTTGCTTTATACATTTGTTGGAGAATTAGAATCTTGTTGGGATAGAAGCCTAATGCTGTTCCAATGGGTGTCCATACATTACTCCATTTTCAGCCTCAATATCTGGCTTATCATAATGATCGGATTTGGCAGATGTCAATGCCACAGCATGGACATCCAATCGTTTTCCATCTAAAATTGGGTGAAATGGAAAATCTCAGCCGCAAGGGCTCGATCGGTGTGCAACAGTAACGGTGTGGTCGATTTCCCGACGACTGACGGACCACAAGTCGGTTGACTAAACCCCCTCCCCCCCAAGTGTATGTCGTGATATCTATTGGAAGTCCATCTGCTGTGTGTGGGCAGGCAATAGAGCCTTCTCTGATCAGATTTAATCTACTTAAAGAGGAACTGTCGTGAAAATCTAAAAATTTAAATGACCTACAAATAAGAAGTACATTTCTTCCAGAGTAAAATGAGTTTTGTTTTCTTAGCTAGGCCTATTTTTAACATTGACTCTTAAACTCCTTAGCGGTATGGACGAGCTCAGCTCGTCCATTACCGCCGGAGGGTGCTGCTCAGGCCCTGCTGGGCCGATTTTGATCAAATAAAAAGCAGCACACGCAGCCGGCACTTTGCCAGCCGCGTGTGCTACCTGATCGCCGCAGCAGCGCGGCGATCCGCCGCGTACAGCGGCGAAAGAGGGTCCCCCCAGCCGCCCAAGCCCAGCGTAGCCGGAACAAACAGTTCCGGCCAGCGGTAAGGGCTGGATCGGAGGCGGCTGACGTCAGGACGTCGTCTGACGTCCATGATGTCACTCCGCTCATCGCCATGGCGACGAGGTAAGCAAAACAAGGAAGGCCGCTCATTGCGGCCTTCCTTGTGGATTCTGATCGCCGGAGGCGATCAGAATGACGCGTCCGGAGCGCCCTCTAGTGGGCTTTCATGCAGCCAACTTTCAGTTGGCTGCATGGAATAGTTTTTTTTTTTTTTTATTAAAAAAAAATACATCCCGCAGACGCCCTGGCGATCTTAATAGAACGCCAGGGTGGTTAAAGTGAACCAGAGACGAAGCACCCTCATGTATTTTACCATATATATCAGTGGGAACATTAGAGAAAACACCTACCATGTTTTCTGTTTCAATCTGCACTGTTCAGCCTGCTTGTTTTCAGCCCTGATAAAATCCCTGACTGAGCATTCAGTCTGGCTTTGCTATAATGGCTCAGCTATAATGATTCCTGATCAGAGCCAGCAGGGGGCAGGCTTGGACTTGAAGACATGAGAGAACACAGACTGAGCTATAAATATTCCTGAGCAAAGCCAGACTGAAAGCTCAGTCGGGGATTTTATCAGGGCTGATTAGAAGCAGGCAGAGCAGTGCAGAATGAAACAGAAAACATGGTATGTGTTTTCTCTAATGTTCCCACTGATATATATATGGTAAAATACGAGGGTGCTTCGTCTCTGGTTCCCTTTAAGCAACCAGAAACTACACTTATCCAGCATCAGCCAATCCCCTTTGGTGCCTAGTAATGGGGAGGGGGGGGGCTTACTGTATATTTTTTATTTATTTTTAATGAAAGTATAGTTTTAAAAATTATACTGCAGAATGTTAATGAATCCGTGTTTGTGTTTCTTTTTGTATTTTTAGATCTTTGGCATGATCTTCAGCATGGTTCTCTGCTGCGCCATCCGAAACAACAGAGAGATGGTATAATAGCAGACGATCCGCCGGTCCACCGGGGGAGGGGGTGGGGGGGGGGGGGTGTATCAATGTCAAACAGTTTTAGCCTTTTCTAAAATAAAGTTGTGCTATATTTTCTGTAATTTTTTGTTTTTGTTTTTTTATTTTTTAATGCCAAGCTATTTTTTAAAGTTTGCTGTTTTTGTTTTTTTCCTCTGTTCGTTGAAAATGTAAACCAATGATACAAGGTACACAAATTGTTGATTGGTTAAATTCATATATATATATTGTAATATCTATAAACGGTAATATCTATCAAGGGCTTCGTTCAGTTTATTCAGTTTCAGACTAGTCTTCTCGCTTTTCCTAAAATATTAATTGAAATCTAACTTATGTTGAACATAATTTGGTACTTAATTAAAAAAAACAAAAAAAAACCCTCAAAATAATGGTCTTCATTTATTCAGCTTTTTTGGTCATTTTCTTTGCTTTTAGGCCTCTTTTCCACGAACTGTTAGGCAGTGAAATGCCTCTCAAACTCTCACAACTGCTTACTGCTGCCTGGTAACTGCTTGTTCCTGCATGATAACCGCTTACTGTTGCCTGGTAACTGCTTGCTGAGCACACAGCTTAACAGTTCGTGGAAAAGAGGCCTTATTTTGTTTAATTGGACCTAGAGATAATCAGATGCAAATTATTTCTATCTGCATGCTAATTGTGTGCATCTTGGGATTAAGGTAATCAAATGCATTTAGGCCTCTTTTCCACGGGCAGTTGATGGGCAGTGAAATGCCTGCCAAACTCTCACCACTGCTTGTTGCTACCTGGTAACTGCTTGCTGGGCACACAGTTCAACTTCCTGTGTAAAGGAGCCCTTAATTGGCCCGATTCAGGCCTCTTTTCCATGGACAGTTGAGCTGTGTGCTCAGCAAGCAGTTGCCAGGCAGCAGTGAGCAGTTGGCAGGCAGCAACAAGCATCGTTCACATTACAAATCGCAAGCGCTGAGTGATTTGTTTAGTGATTTTTAAAATCGCTTTTTCCTGTGCTTTACGCTTAGAAAAGCGATTTTGTGGAGCATTGATTTTTTTTACACTTCCTGACGTTCGTGAAGTGAACTTTGACCTGGAAATTAATTACATTGTATTTATTCATTAACTACTTGCCGACTGCTCCACGCCAATGCGGCAGCCCCAGGACTGCTCCACGCCCACTGGCGTGAACGGTCTTCTATGGGGCTAGCAGGAGATCGCGCGCGCATCTCCTGCTCGGGGGGGCTCCACCCCGCCATCTATTAGGGCAGTGCAGCGCTGCGATCTAAGGCAGCACTGTACTGGGGACAGCCATGTGACACGGCTGTCCCCTCCAGAGTGTCGGCGGTTATCCGCTGTCATAGGCTGAAGCCTATGACAGCCAATCACAATGATTGGCCAGCGGGGGGAGGGTGGACAGGGTATTCAAAAAGGAAAAAAAAATCACATTTTTATTTAAAAAATAATATTTATATAAAAAATAAACACTGGAGGGGATGATCAGACCCCACCAACAGGAAGCTCTGTTGGTAGGGAGAAAAAGGGGGGATCACTTGTGTGCTGTGCAGCCCTGCAGCTTGGCCTTAAAGCTGCAGTGACCCTATTAACAAAAAATGGCCTGGTCACTAAGGGGGTTTAATACCGCGGTCCTCAAGAGGTTAAAGCACACGGGAAATTGCAATTCAAAGCGCTTTTTCAATGGTACAGGAACCACGTTTGCGATTCATTCGAAAGCGGACCGTTCAAGTATGAACACTCTCATAGGAAATCATTGCACAATCGCTTTTAGAGCGATTTCAAAAATCGCCAGTGCTTAAAAAAAAAAATCAAAAATGCTCAAAGTGTGAACAAGCCCTAAGGGATAATTTCCACGGCCAGTTGAACTGTATGCTTAAGGCTCTTTCACATTAGCCAACGAGAAGAAGCGACTTGGTGGCCGATCGACCATCTGATTTTATAATTATCATCAAATCGGATGAAAATTGGTACCGCCAAGTGCATGTCTGATCGACGATGCGACCAATTTGAGGCCGAGCATGTCAAACGTGCTGCAAGATGTCGGACTGTCATGGTCTATCGGGCAGACAACAGATTTCCAATCGATCAGGGAGAGATCTGTCTCTTGGGCGATCTGCCCATACATCGTCTTGATGTATGGACACCTTAATTTGCATCGTATCAGTTTTTTTTCTGCTGGTATCCAATTGGTGGTGTATAAATCATGATGTGATGAAAGTATATAATGGCGGAAGGCATAAGATAGATTTGGGGCCCATTTCCACTTGTGGCGGCGTGCGTCTCAGAATTGCTCGCCGTCTTTTTTGCGCACCTATGTGTAATCTCATGCATGCTGCGAAAAACGCTGTTGATTTGATTTAAAAAGACTGCAATTTCCCATCTGATTTTGCAAGTGGAGAAACGCCCCTGGTGGAAATAAGCCTGGTGTACTTGGCGTAACTCCAATAGGAATGGTCAGTGAGCAGGGCAGGATCATTTACAAGGCAACCTAGGCAGGTGCCTGAGGCCTAATGGGTGTTGGGGGGACCAACTTCTACTTTCCCTTATCTCTCTCCCATCTCATATTACCAAAAAAAAACATGGAGGGGGGGGGGGGGGGAACTAAAGTTACTACATTGCCTAGGGCCCCATTGCATCTCAATCTATCTCTGTCAGTGAGATGCTAAGGGGAATAGTAATTAACGCCGCCGGGGCTGGTGCAGCAGCAGCAGGAAGAGCCGTATATCAGCTGTATCCCAAGTCTCCCGGCGGCGATTACATATGTATGCGCTGATTGGACACCAAAGGGTGACAGAAGACTGGAGAGAACTCTTTGTTTCTCTTCTGTGACGAGCAGGACTGAGGGGGAGATTGAGGGAACTTTAAAACTTTTGAAGGTAATAACTTTATAGGAACAAAAAATATGTAATGTATAAATGCCTAATCTCATTCCTATATGATGCCTAATCCATTGGGGCTTCTTCTCCAGATATTTTAGAAGTAAGGGCCCTTTTCCACTAGAGGCGACTGCGATGCTGAATCGCAAATCGCTAGCGATTTTAAAATCGCTAGGGTTTGCTACATAACATAGGAATCGCGGTAGGTAATTTCCACTACCGGGATTTGTTTTTTTACTAAAGCGTGATTGCGATTTTGCTATGCAGTGCATTGCATAGCTAAATTGCAATTGCTGGGAAAAATTAAGACTTTAGTGGAAACGCTATCGATTGCTAATGGACAAGGGCCCTCAAGGCCAATGCCACGCTATTCTGGCTTGTTTGAAAATGCAATGCAAGTTAAATGAGGCCAGTTGGGGGGAGGGAGGTAGGGACAATGAGCAGAGCATGATGGAATAGTTTCCTGCAGGTAGGGATGCTCAAATTCAGATTCGGAAGATACCCGGATAGTTGCTATACGGATACCTCGCAGTAAACCTGGGGGGGGGGGTTAAGTTTACCTGTCTGTCTTCTTTGGTCCGTCCCTGGCGCCTCCCACAATGCGGTCCACATGCATCACATGACTACAAACACTTCCTCCCTCCTTCAACCCGGAAGGAGGAAGTGTTTGTAGTCACGTGACCGCCGTGTGGCCCACATCGTGGGAGGTGCCAGGGACGGACCGAAGAAGACGTCAGAGAGGTTATCTTGACACCCCCCCACCCAGGTTTACTGCGAGATATCTGGATAGCAACTATCCGGGTATCTCCCGAATCCGAATTTGAAAGGTAGTGAAAGTGGTGAGAATAATGCAATCAGCGGCTGTTTGGACGTGCCAGATCCTTAACGTTCCCCAATCTTAAAGATGACCTGTAATGGAGAAAAAAAACCTCTGGAGGATACTTGCCTCGGGATGAGGAAGCCTCTGGATCTGAAAGAGGCTTCCTCTGCCCTCCTCCATTCAAGCGCCGGGACCCCCGAAGTGTGACGAGGTAAATATTTACCTACCGCCATCCTGCGCAGTCGCAGTAGCCACTCTTCATTCGGTTCAAGGTGGAAATGGCTAAACCCAATCGATCCGCTCTACTGCACAGGCGCGATTCCTCTGTGTCTGCGCAGTAGAGCGGATACGATCGGGTTCGGCTATTTCCGCCTAGCCCAAACGAAGAGCCGCTAGTGCGCCTGTGATGGATCCTGGAGAGGTAAATATATTATCCCTTGTCAAGCTTACTGGGGGAGTATTCAGGGGAACCAGCGCTGGATTCCCTGAACCTACAGGGGAGGGGGAAGCCTCACTAGGACCCTGAGGCTTCCCTCTCCCGAGGTAAGCATCCCCCACGTTATGATTCCTGTGAATGTTATAAAGGAAAAGCAGAGAATCCTACCCTAGACAGTTCCGATCTTGGTTACCTTTGAAGCTAATCCTGACATAATTTCCTCCCTCACTTTTTTTTTCTCCTCTTGCTAATTGTGTATTCGTTACCCACCCTCCTCCCAGAGTCTTCAGACACTCCCACTGAGGTCTATACTAGGAAGTGCACTGTCTTAGGTCATTAGAAGGAGGGGGAACTAAAGGGAAGAGGAGGAATATATTATAAAGATCCCCCCCCTCCCCCAGCATGCAACGGTTTGGCAATTAATGGGCCAGTGCTCCTAAGGTATGTGATAACTCCAAACCATAACAGCAGAAAAAGTTTTCAATGCAGGATTAGCATCTTTATCACTTAATACACTGATCAGTTGCTGTTGAAATTTGATTTTTACGGTGACGATCCTGCTTTAAGTCCATCCTGACCTGAGAGCAGAAGAAATGAGCTTCTGAGATAGGCATTCTAGGAGTACAGTCACCCCTGCAAGGGCCCCACATGCAGCTCGCAGTCATGCTAGTTAGCTGGGGGCTCACCTTGTGCCAGGATCAGATAGAACTGCAGATGGATGCAGAAGGAATCCTGGGCCTAGAAAGTAAAGAAACTGCATAGCTGAGATTTTATTTACAAAAAAAAAATTGTGGGGGGGGGGGGTTGAAAGCAATCAGCGGGCTGGAAAGTGCCTGTGTGGTTTTTCCTCTGTACAGTGGTGGAAATGATGAGTCAGAGCTGGGAGTAGCCCCGCTGGTGATTGGAAACACATGTTCTCTCCAGGAAGCCTCCTAAACCCTCATCTCCAAGTTCCAGGCACACCTGTTCCTGCTTACAAACCAAAAACACCAACTTCTAGAAGCAAAAGCTTGTTTTTTCCGTTTCTGGAGCTGCGGCAATGCAGCCTGTTTAAAGGGAACATAAACTGAGAGGGATATGGTTTCCTTTTAAACAATACCAGTTGCCTGGCAGTCCTGCTGATCTCTTTGGCTGCAGTAGTATCGATCTCACACCTCAAACAAGCATGCAGCTAGTCTGACTTCAGTCAGAGCACCTGATCTGCATGCTTGTTCAGGGGCTGTGGCTAAAAGTATTACAGACACAGGATCAGCAGGAGAGTCGGGCAACTGGTATTATTTTAAAATGATAAATCCATATCCTTCTCAGTTTAGGTTCCCTTTAACTATTTTAGGCCTCATTTCCACGGACTGTTGATAGGCAGTGAAAAGCTTTTCAAACTTACAACTTCCCACTGCTGCCTAGTAACCAGGGATGCTCAACTTCGAATTCGAGTGAAACCCAGACAGTTGTTATCCAGATTTCACCCTCCTAATTTCAATCACCTGGGCGGGGGGTGGGGTCAATCTTACCTAGCTGACGTCTTCTTCGGTCCATCCCTTGGCGCCTCCCACGATGCGCTCCAATCCGGCGTCACGTGACTATACACTTTCTCCTTCAACCCGGAAGGAGGAAGTGTTTGCACTCACGTGACCGCTGCATGGACTGCATCGTGGGAGGCGCCGAGTGATGGACCGAAGAAGACGTCAGCTAGGTAAGATTGACGCCCGCCCGCACAGGTGATTGTAATTAGGTGGGTGAACTCCGGATAACAACTATCCGGATTTCACTTGAATTCGAAGTTGAGCATCCCTGATGGTAACTGCTTGCTGAGCACACAGCTCAACAGTCCATGGAAAGGAGGCCTGAGTACCAAGCTAATTGAAATCTACGCCCTGTTTTGGTGGTCACCTGGCTGGCAGGGCGTAGCTTTCAATTAGCCGCCACTGCGCGCATCCGCTGTTTCCGTTGCTCCTGCCGATATCGCCGCAGCTCACCGGCTCTGCCTGTCTATATTTATTTATTTATTGTATTTATAAAGCGCCAACATATTACGCAGCGCTATATGACGGCAGAGCCCTGTGAGCGGGTCAAGGGCCGATTTCATTGGCTCCTGGCCCTGTCTATCAATATAAGCAACTTCCATTGGCTTACATTGAAAGACAGGGTCAGGAGCCAATGAAAGCAGCTCCTGCCCGGCTCACAGGAACTCTGCCATCATACAGACGGCAGAGTGGGTGACGTGCGGCGATTCGTCATCCGTTGGGATTCCGCCATTTCTGTACCAGCGGTCTCTGGTCCTTAAGGGGGCAGAGAGCGCTGTTACTTAAGTGGTTAACCTCCCCATCAGTATGATTATGTTAGTATTTTATTTTTTTAAAGACTTTTGGTACTTTAAAGAGGACCTGTGCTGAAAATAACATAATAAATAAAAATGCTTAAAGGGACTCTGAGCAGTGCAGTAACTATGGAAAGATGCATATCATTTTAAAGTTCTTTTTCTCCTCTTTCCAAGGATATATAAACCACCGCCCTACGCCTTTTAGTTTTCACTATTTTCGCGATCGAAATTGCCGCGGCCGCGACTTCGATCACGAAAATAGAGAAAACTAAAAGGCGTAGGGCGACGATTTAGGTGTCGTCAGAAAGAGGAGAAAGAGAGCTTTAAAATGATATCCACCTTTCCATAGTTACATTGTATTACACAGGGCGACTTTTTCTGCTGAATGGAGCTGCTGACTTTGAGAAAAAGTCGCCCTGTGTAATACAATGTAACTATGGAAAGATGGATATCATTTTAATGCTCTCTTTCTGGCGACATCTAAATCGTCGCCCTACGCCTTTTAGTTTTCTCTATTTTTGGCGATCGAAGTCGCGGTCGCGGCAATTTCGATTAGCTCATTATAAAATTTTTCCTCTTCCTGCTTTATAGTCTGAAATGTATCACAGGTAATGACATCTTTAGTTCTGCCAGGTGAGCAGTACGGAATGCTTGTTACTGAGAGTTCTATGAACAGCGGGAGATACTGCTTGCTTGGCAGTTTGAAAAAGCTGTTCTTTCCCACAATGCAACGTGGTTCACAGACAGCAAACTGTTAGGTCAATGGTCATGACATCACACTGTGGGAGGGGTTCCACCACAATATCATCCACACTGACTTCCCTGATAATCGATTTGGGAAAAGGTAAATATTTCTCATGGGAAAGGGGATATCAGCTACTGACTGGAATGGAGTTGAATCCTGGGTTACAGTACTTCAATGCTTACCCCAAGCCCCACTGCTGAGGTTAAAAACACTTTTTCAAATGAATGAGAATACTTTGTGCTCAGATATGAGTATTTCCCTATTCCATGTAATTAACAGTAGTAAATCTGTTATAATGAACTGGGGATGCAATACTGAGGGAGGCTGTAAAGGACGGATATCCGGTAAATATGACCACACCTTAGAGGGGTGTACACACATACTATAAGGCTACGCGCCCACTGGGAGCAGCGCTTAGGGTGGGGTTTGGGGCCTTGATTTCCCAGCATATGCAAGCGATGTACACATTTGCATTTTGTTTTTTTAATAAAGTTTTACTTTCGGGCTGGGTCCCTGAACCGGCTTCCAGATTGTTGCCCTGCCTCTATTTACATAGTGTCATAGCTTCTGTACAGGGGAGTGGGACTACGCAGCGGAAGCCGTCACAGGGACCCAACACGTACGTAAAAACTTAATTCAATACAATTGCTTTTGAACAACACAGGCACACCTGGGTGCTAGACGCTAGTCTACTTTAGGGGACCCAGCAGGAAAACTCTAGAAACAGCTCTACAATCACATGACTCCCTACAGCACAAAGCATTGTGATTGGCTGAATAGTGTGGGCGTAGTTTACTACAACCTATTGGAAACCTAGCTGTTGTAGAGGGTGCCGTCCAGCCAATCACGTTAGCTGAATTTTCCTATGAGGTTTCCTGCTGGGTTCCCTGCAGTAGACTAGCACCGCACCTGTACATCACATGCCTGAGCTTGTAATCTTGTGTAAGCAGTATGGATCTGCTCGTCTTGAGAAGTACTCATGGACACAAGTACTTCCATATGTGTGTATGCACCCTAAAGCCTGCTACACACTTTCAATTATGATTGGCCAATCACTGACCAATTTTACTACCTGCCTGTAGTATTAGGTTTAACAGATACTGAATACTATGAACAGATTGTTTAGGTAAACCCTCATACTACATGAAGGTTGTAAAATTGGTCAGTGATTGGCCAATCATAAATGAAAGTGTGTACTAGGCTGTAGAATTACCGTAGCTATAGAAATGGTAAATGAGATGCAAATTTAGGCTCACATACAAATTATATAGGCGGCTTGCAGTTAGATCTGTTTGACTTCCTGCTGAAACTGGTCCAGTTGCAAGCTGCATACAATTTGCATGCATGCGAGTCAGAACTCTTTGCTAGGGAATGCTCACTGAGATGCCAATAATTGATGCAGGATTATGCAAATTCTGTATGCAAATGTATGCAGTTTGAAAATGAACCAGTCTTCTTTAGGGCCCTTTTCCACTAGAGCGATTGTGATTGCTGAATCGCAAAATCGCAAATCGCTAGTGATTTTTAAATCGCTAGAGTTGTTACTTTATCATAGAAATCACAAGAAGTATTTTCCACTACAGTGATTCGATTTGGAAATCGCTAATCGCAAATCGCAATCGCTTTCTGGAGCGATTTTTACAATGATAATGCAATACAAATGAAAATCACAAATCGCAATTGCATAACAGAATTAATGAAAAATCGCAATCGCTGGCGTTTGTGATTTGTGATTGCGATTGCTAGTGGAAAAGGGCCCTAAAGCTTGGTGGGATTTGATCGGTCCATTTTCAAGCTGCACACATTTGCATACATTTGCATAAGCCTGCATCAGCTTGGAATAATTTGCATCTCATGGACCGTCCCTGTTCTTTGCTTCTGTCCTGCTGTGCTGATTCTGCTCTCGCACATGGGTGGGAGAGTGGAAGGGTTCCTTTTCGGGCCCATTCACACTTAAAAACGCAAAACGCCGGCGGTTTTTGCCGGCGTTTTGCGGGAGTGCGGCGATTTCTCCGCGATCGTGTTTAGTGCTTCTATAGCACTGAAACGCGATTGTCGGGAAATTGCCTGAAAATGGTGCAGGCTATGCGTTTGCATTTAGCGGTTTTGGACGATTTGCGGCGATTAGCGCAAATTGCCCGAGTAAGAACAGGCCCCTAGGATTTCATTACACTAGCGCTTTCAAAAGCGTTTTGACGAAATCGCCGGCAAAACGCTCAAGTGTGAATGGGCCCTTAGGGCTTATTTCCATGGGTAGATTAAGGCCTCTTTTCCATGGACTGTTGATAGGCAGTGAAAAGCCTCTCAAACTCTCACAACTGCCTGCTGCTGCCTGGTAACTGCTTGCTGAGCACACAGTTCAACTGTCCGTGGAAAAGAGGCCAAACTGTGTGCTTAGTAAGCAGTTGCCAGGCAGCAACAAGCAGTTGCCAGGCAGCAGTGAGCAGTTACCAGGCAGCAGCAGGCAGTTGTGAGAGTTTGAGAGGCATTTCACTCTGAGGAAAAGAGGCCTTGCACGAGCAGTTGATAGGCAGTGAAAAGCCTCTCAAACTCTAAGGCCACATACACACATCAGACTATAGTCTTTTAAAAATGAAAGATCTCAGACCAATTTTACCCCCTTCCATGTAGTATGAGAGCCATACCTTCACAGTCTTTTCTATGGAGCTGAACTCCCCATTAGGTAAAAATCTTTGCAAGATGCTGCACACAAAGATGCTGTACAGACACAAAAGATCAGTATCTGCAAAAGATCTGTTCCTGCCAAAGATCTGTTCCTGCAAAAGATCAGTTCCTGCAAATTGCATTCATAGTCTATGAGATCTGCAGATCCTCATACACACCTTGTTTAACAGACATTCATCTGCAGATCAGACAATCATCTGCAGATCTGAAAATCCATCCTGATGGATCTGATCTGCAGATGAATTTCTGTTAAACAAGGTGTGTATGATGATCTGCAGATCTCATAGACTATGAATGCATTTTGCAGGAACGGATCTTTTGCAGATACTGATCTGTTGCATGTGTACAGCATCTGCGTGTGCAGCATCTTGAAAAGATTTCTGTCTGATGGGGAGTTCAGCTCCATGGAATAGACTGTGTAGAGTATAGCTCTCATACTACATGGAGAGGGGGTAAAATTGGTCTGTGATCTTTCATTTTCAAAAGACTATAGTCTGATGTGTGTATGAGCCTTCACACCTGCTGCTGCCTGGTAACTGCTTGTTTCTGCCTGGTGACTGCTTACTGCCTCCTGGTAACTGCTCGCTGCTGCCTGGTAGCAGTGGTTGTTACCTGCTGAGTACACAGTTCCACTGTACCTGTGAAAGGGCTCTTTGGCCTGGTGCACACCAAAAAACCGCTAGCAGATACGCAAAATGCTAGCAGATTTTGAAATGCTTTTTCTGCAGCGTTTCAGCTAGCGTTTTGCGGTTTTGTGTAGCGGTTTTGGTGTAGTAGATTTCATGTATTGTTACAGTAAAGCTGTTACTGAACAGCTACTGTAACAAAAAACGCCTGGCAAACCGCTCTGAAGTGCCGTTTTTCAGAGCGGTTTGCATTTTTCCTATACTTAACATTGAGGCAGAAACGCCTCCGCAATCCAAAATCTGCAGCAGCCCGGGAGTATGCGTTTCTGCAAAACGCCTCCCGCTCTGGTGTGCACCAGCCCATTGAAATACATTACCCAAGCGGATCCGCACCCGCAAGCGGATCGCAAAACGCAGCCGAAACGCGCTGGTGTGCACTAGGCCTTTGGGCTTATTTCCACAGGCAGTTGAACTGTGTGCTCAGCAAGCAGTTACCACAAACATTTGCTAGGTGGCAGTGAGAAGTTGCCAGGCAGCAGCAAGCAGTTGCCAGGCAGCAGCGAGCAGTTGCCAGGCAGCAGCGAGCAGTTGCCAGGCAGCAGCGAGCAGTTGCCAGGCAGCAGCGAGCAGTTGCCAGGCAGCAGCGAGCAGTTATGCAAGTTTGCGAGGCTTTGCACTGCCTATGAAACTGCTTATGGAAAAAAGGCCTTAATGTAATCTTCTCAGGCTGTTTCCTGGCAGGTGAATCTCCAGGCCTGATAATGTTATCTTCATTAAGGAAACCTGGTTAGCCTGAGAGATGAGGAACATACGTCTATCGTTAGAGCGGGAGTCTAATGGTGCTTTCCCCTCACCCTAATGCTTAATGCGGCTCTAATATAGGGCATAATGCTGCTAATTGTCTGCTGGTGTGCCTGATGGATGAAGGATGGTCTTCTAGAAGCATTCACTGTTCTAATCAGCATAAAATGACTTGTAAAGAACTGGGCACGCGGCAACCCTCATAGCCACGCCTCCAACGCTGACCAGAGTCCCAGATGATGAAGCAACTCAATGATAGGCTTCAGTTTGCTAGGGGCCCCTTTCTACTGGTGGCTGAACTGCACGCTCAGTGAGCAGCTAGGCCTCTTTTCCACGGACTGTTGATAGGCAGTGAAATGCCTCTCAAACTCTCACAACTTCTCACTGCTGCCTGGTAACTGCTCACTGCTGCCTGATAACTGCTTGCTGAGCACACAGCTCAACAGTCCGTGGAAAAGAGGCCTAACTAAGCAGCAGTGAGCAGTTACCAAGCAGCAGCAAGCTGTTGTGAGGTGCTCAATACTATTGGCTACAGCTGTCCTAGCACTTGTATTTGCCTGAGGAAGCAGACTTGTACCCATGAAACGTGTTTCCTGTGCATAATAAACATTGTTCGTCACATGTGACTGTTGTTACTGAGGGAACCCGCCTCACTTATTTATATTTTTGAACCTAATTTTTTCCAAACCTGGGCGCCTCTTTACCCCTGTTGTAAGCAGTTGTGAGTTTGATAGTGTTTTCACTGCCTATCAACTGCCCAGGTCTGGGACTCACTACAAAGAGCAAAACGCTATCCCAATCGCTAGTGATTTGTGATAGTGCTTTGCAAGCGATTTCCCTGCTCTTATACAATACTGTAATGGATAGCGGAGATACCGCCGCAACAGCAAGCGGCATGGTGCCTATCTCCGCGTCGCAGCCGGCCGTTTCTGCCGCACAGTTACATGCGGGTGCTTTGCCTGGTCCTTCTATCGCTCATTGACTAAGGGCTACGCGCGCGCCGAACGAAAGGACCTTTATGCATCTAGAAGGGGAGTCAGCTGATCACTCGGTCAGCTGACTCCAGCTATGCTCTGGATTGGCTGAGTGACTGGGGTGGCGCTATGGAGCGCTTTTAATATATATAGGACCTGCATGTCAGTTGTTCAGCGTCTGCTGTTGCAAATGCTACGTGTTAGCACTCAGACCTAGTCAGATCCCAAAGTGTGCTAGAACCAGCTGGAGCTGGGGATCACACTTAGCCAGATTCTGTTGATAGCTTAAAGGGAACCTTAACTGAGAGGGAGATACATGTTTCCTTTTAAACAACACCAGTTGCCTGGCGTCCTGCTGATCTATTTAGCTGCAGTAGTGTCTGAGTCACAACCCTGAAACAAGCATGCAGCTAATCCAGTCTGACTTCAGTCAGAGCACTTGATCTGCATGCTTGTTGAGGGGCTGTGGCTAAAAGTATAAGTGACACAGGATCAGCAGGAGAGTCAGGCAACTAGTATTAGTTTAAAAGGAAAAATCCATATCCTTCTCAGTTTAGGTTCCCTTTAAAGTACTAATTGAATTGTATTACTTGTTATGACATTCTGCTAGTTTGACTATCCTTCTGCTCTCTTATTCGGTACCTTTGCCTATCTGATATAAGTTGCCGACTCTGCCTGAACTACTACTCTGATTTAGCTTCCTGTCTCCGTACCATATCTGTCCGTGTGTTGCCGAACCTGCTTGTCTGACTCTTCTGCCCTCACCAGGGAGCTTAGCCCTGGTGAGGGTCTCTCAGTTTAGTTATCACCTGCTCCTCAGGTAGATAGCTGCAGTATAGTCTTAATCACCTGCTCCTCAGGTTGATAGCTGCAGTACAGTCTGTATCACTCGCTCCTCGAGTAATCACTCTTACTGTGCATCACCGTAATCACTCTACATTGTCTTACTGTGCATCACCCGCTCCTCGGGTGAAACTATCACTATTGCTCTGTGTCTCCAGCCTGCTGGGGTACTGATTACTGTGTTCCTTAGAGATACCCCCTTCTACCAGCCCCTCTGGGATAGTGGGTACGTATCTCCATCAATATTTACTGTTGCACCAAACACTGTCTTACACCTGTGTGTCCTGTGCCTTGCTATACTGGTATTATTGGTGATTCTGCAGATCACCAATAATCAGAAAATCTGTTCTTGCTGACAAATACCTTATAGTGTAAACGCTCCCAAAATGCTGCATGTCCTGCAATGCGATTTTTCTTGCTCTAGTGGAATCTTTCCAATCTATTTACATTAGCAGAGCATTTAGGGAAATCGCTCGCGATTGGAAATAATCCCTAAACGCTCCAAAAAAAGGGCCTGTTCGGTAAAAAATGATCGTTAATATGCAACATTCGATGCTAAACACCTTTTTCCCAAATCCACTAAGATTTTCACGCATTTGGTTATAGTTAGGTCATTTACCGAAAAACTGGATGACAATTCACTCATCCCTTTTCCACGGGCAGTTGATGGGCAGTGAAGACTGTCAAAGGCCCAGTGCACACCAAAAACCTCTAGCAGATCTGCAAAACGCTAGAGGTTTTTGAAGCAGATTTCAGAGCGATTCTAGGCATGTTTAGAGAGGTTTTCTAAACATGCCTAGCGGTTTTTGGAGCGTTTTTGCGTAGCAGATTTCATATAGTGTTACAGTAAAGCTGTTACTGAACAGCCGCTGTAACAAAAACGCCTGGAAAACTGCTCTGATCTAGCATTTTTCAGAGCGGTTTTCTACTTTCCTATACTTTTAACATCGAGGCAGAAACGCCTCAGAAATCTCAAAAATGCTGCAGCCCCCCAAGTTTGCGTTTGTGGAAAAAACGAACCGCTCTGGTGTGCACCAGCCCACTGAAATACATTAGCCAAGCGGTTTTCTATCCCCAAGCGTTTTTAAAATGCTACAGAACCACTCTGGTGTGACCTAGACCAAACTCTCACAACTGCTTACTGGTGCCCAATTACTGCTCGCGGATCGCAACGGGACGGATCCTAACGGATGCGAACAGATCCAGTGTTAACCTATGGATGCGTTCACATTCATCCATTCAAATGGGTCTGTTCCGCACGCTCCACAGAGTGGACCACAATTTTGGTGCTGCAGCGATTCTTCCTGACGGCGGAACGGAGACGGGCAATGAGAAATGGATCCTTAAAGGGAACCTGAGATGAAAGACCTCTCAGGTTCCATACTAACCTGTGGCTTCCCTAAGCTCCCTAGAAGCTGCTCAGTCTCTTGCTGTCTACCTGAGTGGCTCCTGTCCTCTTTTTAAATGTCTTCTTCTCCTGCTCTGTTGTTCTGAAGTCCCACCTGCCAGAGTATCGGATCAAATGGGGAGAGAAGCAGGGCTGTATGGCTTTCCCTATTGGCTGTCTGCTACATCTGTCAATTTTACCACATGCGCATGGAGAATGTGATTTACCGGCTGGTCAGAGCTGGAAATAAATATTGAACACTTTTACTTGGATTTACCAAATGCTTTAATCTTTGTGAATTGCAATTTCTTAAGGTATTTACCACACAAGTTGGTAATTTACCTCACTAGTCGGTAATTTTACTTTTCAGCACGATAATAGGTTTAGTGAATTGGACTTTGGCAAGGTGATCAGTAAAATCAGCTGGTCTCTGCTTTACTGCATGCGATAATGCCAATGGAGATTTCTCTCCCCTGACTGAGTCTGTAAGATCCTGCATTGAATGTTCCCTATGAGAGAGAAATGCTTCTGATCATAAGACAGCAGTTATTTGGTAAGCGCTTCCAAGTCCCCCCTCCCACCTCACACTCTGAGCATGACACTTGCGGGTGAAGAGTCGGGCAGTGACCACAATACAGCAGTTACACAGCTTACACTAGCAGACATGTGTTACAGGCCTGGGAGGGACTCCGCACAGAGGTCAGGTGGAGTGCAGGCTGTGGGTGTTCACTTATTCCTGTTCAGGAACATATGTGTGTCATTATCCTTTGCAGGTATTCTAGTGTGGCCCACGTGGCTGTATGAGGGACCAGCTTTAGGGTCCAAGCAAGTAATGACCTAAGCGCTACACAATTAAGCCCCAAAGTAACAAGCATGGCTTTGTATTTCCAGAAGCAGAGATCAGGAAACTGAAGAGTAGAAGTTGTCCCTAGACACAGGTGTATGTTGTGCCCTTTCAGAGACTCCACCCCTTTCTTTATAAATAGTCTAACTGTAAAAGTGTAATTTGGCAATTTGGTCAATCAGCCTGTGTAACATGACCTGTGGTCACCCAGCCTGTGTAACTTGACCCTTTAGTCATTCAGACCGTGTTACATACCATGTGGTAATTCAGCCTGTGTAACTTGGCCCTTTGGTCAGTCAGCCTGTGCAACATGACCTGTGGTCATTCAGGCCGTGTAACATGACCTGTGTTCATTCAGCCTGTACCTGTGGTCATTCAGCATTTGTGTAACATGGCTTGTGGTCATTCAGCCTGTGTAACATGACCTGTGGTCATTCAGCCTGTGTAACATGACCTGTGGTCATTCAGCATTTGTGTAACATGGCCTGTGGTCATTCAGCCCGTGTAACATGACCTGTGGTTAGAGATGGCTCAAGCGGTTCGCTGGCAGACAGTATCCGGCGAAATTCAGCTGTTCACATCCGCGGCAGGACGCAAACACATATCGCGTTCGACCTGCCCCCTATACCTCGACATTGGGCTAAACTTTGACCCTCCACATCACAGCCAGCAGACACTTAGCAGCCAATCAGGCTGCACTCCCCCACAGACCCCCCCCCCCACCCCCCTATAAAAACGCAGCAGCGCCAGCCCTGTTCTCAGTCTCCAGCTGCAGCTTTAGTGAGGGTAAGGGACAAGCTGCTGCAGAGACAGGGACAGTTAGCTAGGCTGTTTAGCTTGCTCCTCGCTGAAATTTATTGCTGTTCTTATGTGTTTTTTTTTCCTCTGTGACACTGCATACAGTCCCAGCTGGCCCTTGTAGTCCGTCAGCATACTCTATTACCAGTGCATATCTTTCAACTGTATTTGTTATTGCACTTACTATAGCATTGCTCTCTGTGTGGGTGACACACTGAATACAGCTCACAGTCCCAGCTGACCCTTGTAGTCTGCCAGCACACTCTATTACCAGTGCATATCTTTCAACTGTATTTGTAATTGGACTTACTATAGCATAGCTCTCTGTGTGACACACTTCATACAGCCCACAGTCCCAGCTGTCCCTTGTAATCCGCCAGCACATTATATTACCAGTGCATATCTTTCAACTGTATTTGTGATTGCCTTTACTATAGGATATCTCTCTGTGGGGGTGATGCACTGCATACAGCCCACAGGCTACGCAGCCATTTGATTGCACACACACACGTTTTACAGCACTTCAGCCTTTGTACAACCATTGTGATATCACAACTGCATATCTCTCTGTGTGTGTTAAAGTACACAGCCCAGTGATGTGCGAGCACGCACGCACGCACGCACGCACGTACCTGCTGTGTATTTGACACTGATTATGTGCCTCTTTGTGATTACACACACTGTTTACCACTATTGAATATTGTTAGTACTACTGCATACCACAATATGGAAAAAATGACAAGCAAAGGCAGAAGCAGTCCATCCCGCAGGTCTTTTCAAAGTTGTGCTGGTGTGATTTCTTGCAGCCCTCCACCAATGCAGTGTTCAGAGGGCACACATACCCAAAACTCCCAAAATTCTGAGGACTTAGTTGACTGGTTAACACAGAACACCTCATCCTCCTCAGCTTCCGCACGGAACCGTGACATCTCTTCCTCCTCCTGCTCTGATTCAGGCACTCCACAACTACTTACCACTCAGCCGGCAGCCACCACCACCACCACCACTACTACTAGCACCACAGCTGCTCTACTTGAGATGTCGGAGGAGTTATTCACATATGTTTGTGGTGAATTTACTGATCCACAACCATTATTGTTACAAGTAGAAGGCGCTAAGGATGTTACACCAACATCACCTCATATGTCTCAGTTAGGCGTCACTACACACATGGACGTTAGGTGTGAGGATGATGAGGAACTACCTGTTTTTGGTGCAGTTTTGGAGGTGTCCGATACAAACTCAGGTGAAAAAGTTAATTGCATATGGGCCCTGGTGTCTAACATAAAATAAAGGTTTCCTTATTGATTAATTGAAAACTGCTGTTAATTTCCGGACGACGGAGTATTATTAGAAATGATAGAAAATATTTTTGCAGAGCATTGTATTCCATATCCCAGAGTCAAGTCACATTTTTCCCACTTGTGGGGGGTGGGGGACGACAAAAACAAACAAACTCCAAACTCCCTCCCTTCCCTCACGTTACCTCCCGCTCCCACAGCGCCTGCGTTACTTTCACCCCTTCCCCGTGAGTGATGCGTCTTTATGTACGCGTACGCATACGCAGCACCCAGCCGTCCCCTTAGTGCGCCTCTTTCGGCGCACCGCCTTCTTCTGCACACGTGGTGCGCCGTGATCAGCGCACGCGTGCATACAATATACGTTCCGTAGTGCGCCCAATCTGACGTACCACCCACCTTCCTACACTTGGCGGCTTCCTATTGCCTGCCTGGTACTGTCCCTCAAGTCTGACACTACCCACCCCCCTGGTCCGGTCCACCCTGATTGGCTAGGGTTTTCCAATACACCTTATTTAAAACAGGTAGCGTCCTCACACCAATACAGAGGCGCTACATGTGTTACTGCCGAAATTCTGGTAAGCCATTATTTTTTTCAATTATAATTTATGTTTGTACATTTCTACACATGCATAACTATTGCACCTTATAGACTAGTTTCCACACCTGCTCCCACCCACGTCTCCTTTCACCTCCACTGCTAATCAGGGGGACTATTACCTTAGAAGGGATTTTTTTTTAGAAGGGACTTTTCTTTTGTTTACAATGTGGTGCATCTCATTTTGTACTCGCACGTTGCACTTTAATACCCAGTATGGCCATTATCACGATTTTCACTTCTAATACTAATATGCCTGTATACAGCTCGCTATCATCAATTTTTGGACTTAGCCACACCTCATGTTTATTATACGCATTATTTTTATCCAATATAAACCATGAGATATGCATATATGACTACATACACTTTGTATAAAAAAATTTTTGATCAGAATTCGCTATAGCAATGTATCTTGTCCACAGTTTTGTCCCCACTTAATTGCCTGATGAAGCGGGCTGTGCCTGCGAAACGCATTGCATCCATTGGGGTACCTTTAATAACTGTGTTTGTATAAATTCAGACAGACTTTCGTGTCTGCTTTCCGGAGGGAAGCCCACCACTACCTCCCAGCTAACTTTTTAGACTTTTATCCATTTTTACTCTGCTGGCGCCTCTGTTCATTCTCTACGTAAACTCCAAACAAATCATACTTTGAAAGTTTTTTGTAAACTTTTATTATAACATTTTTGAAATTACTTACATTACACTTTAGTACACACTGAATTGGGTGTTTGATCCTGAATATCTGGGTTTTCATATATTACGGGTGTTGCATCAACAGATTTATTTGCTGACTTTTTCAAGCCTTTAAATCCTTTAAACACTGGACAGATGGGCATCCACCTGAAGCACTGCACTTTCTTTACACAGCTCATTCCACAGGGAAAGTCATAGCTTTTAAGATCTGCGCACGTTTCGCTGTTCGCATTCGCTCCTTCTTTCCACTGCACAAGTCCACGTTCCTTTTGTGTACCTGCAACAAAGTTAAGGAGTGAATAGTTGTGATTTAGTGGATTGTTGTTCTTAGGTGTACTTTGCTCAGCATAGTGTAAATTCATTAGAATTTTTAGGTTTCCATACTGTATATATTTCCAGTCAGTTAATGTGTTCAGCAATCATGGAGGCAGAGTAACTGCATCAACAGGAACCAACAACCCACAGCAGTATCTTATAAGAAATGCAAGCAGCACAGTGCCATCTACAGGCCAGATGTATGAACACCACATCAGTCACTTGCCATGGATGTACTGAGCACTGGGTAAGATATGACATTATAGGCATGAGACATTGGGCCAGTGCACACCAAAAACCTCTAGCAGATCCGCAAAACGTTAGAGGTTTTTGAAGCAGATTTTCAGAGTGATTCTAGGCATGTTTAGAGAGATTTTCTAAACATGCCTAGCGTTTTTTTGGAGCGTTTTGGTGTAACAGATTTTATATATTGTTACAGTAAAGCTGTTACTGAACAAAAACGTCTGGAAAAGCGCTCTGATCTAACGTAGATCAGAGCGGTTTTCCTCTTTCCTATATTTTACCATTGAGGCAAAAACACCTCAGA